>NW_028124540.1:0-67000 GCF_965194825.1 Balaenoptera physalus
AAAGGAGTAAATAATCTCAGAGAGGTTTAGTAATTTTCCCAAAGCCAAACAGCTATGGAGTGGCAGAACCAAGATCTGAACCAAGTCTGTTACCTTCAAAGCCTAAGTCCTCATCACAACAAAACTCAATATTTACATTTATCGAATTACATTGCAACCTGGGGAGTTCTTGGCACAATCCTGAATAAGAGTGAGAAAGAAAGAAATAGCATTGTTCCTACCATCAATGCAAATTTTTGGAGCAGCTGCTAGATGCCTGGACCTTTTTGGGGTTCAGCAGTGATCAAGACAGGAAGAGTCCTGCTTTCATGAACCACGTAGTGGGGAGGAGAGACGGGTGCAACTTGGGTGAGGGATTTCACCTTGCTGGACCTCTGTTTTGTCATCTGGAAAATGGGATGGGTGTTCCTCCTTTTCTGGGATTGTCCAGCCCTCACATTCTCTGATTCCATAAGAAGCATTTGTTTTCCTGTTTCTTTAAAATTCATTCAGGCCGTGAGCTGTGATGAATGTTGTTAGCTGCTCCCCAAATCACTCTATTCCCACCCTTTTCCTGTGATCAGGTCTTTCCCGAAACATGACTCACAGTCAGTCAAGTCACAGAACCTAAGGGGAACCCAGCAGAAAAATTCCAACCCTTGCTTCCCAGGAGCTCTGCGGTCTACCTGCCAGGTAAACTTAACTCACCTGGCACAAGGTGGCCATCCCTGGTTTCACATCAACATGATCTCAGGCACAAACCTCCTTGTTTTTCCATTTTGTCTTTAAGTTACTTGTTGAAACAACTGCACAAACATGACACAGATATAAAATCAGGCATCTTCTGCCCCCAGTGCCTACTAATAAATGATTTTCTGCCACTTTAATGATAAAGATAGAACATTTCAACATTTTGCTACCCTTATTATTTGTCATTTTTGTTGATATTTCTATTGACTACATCTTTCAATATTTTAACAATGGAACATTTATTTAGGGTGTTCCAGACCCAGCCTTTAGTGGTAAAGGTTTTGTTGTTATATTTCTATTATGTTTCCTTTAAAAGTCTTTATCCTATTTAAATGGTTTAAGTCAATTCTATAGGCATTTATCTTATGATATTGATGAAATTGATACATAGAGGGCAGTAGTACAAGTTGATTGGACTTGAGAACCTCTATTAGCACAGTTAAGTATAAATATTATCTATATGTAAACCAAAGTACAGGCCGAGTGAGATTCTCTGAGTTTTTTCCACTGTCTGCCCCTCAGGCCTGTGAGAAATGGAATAGTTCTTGCCCTATCAGTAAACAAAGGATGTCACAGTCTTCAGCACTTGCAGCCCTCCAATGTGAGCCGGCGGGCCCTGAGGCACTCAGGATATGCAAATACAGAATGCAGGCCCCAGAGAGCTGAGGTGCATATCAAAGGAAGGAATTCAGTGAGCCCAGGCAAAGAAAAGCGCCGCATTCCTCACCTTGGGAGAGCTGGTTTTCCTTAGTTAACAATCACCTTTTGATGTTCCCCATTACCTGCCCCAGTTCCCTGCCCTGTCCGCTCCCCCCGGTACTTTAGCTCAGGGAGGAAGGAGCGCAGAGGGACTCGGCTGAATAAGGGGCCTGCGCACCTCGGGAGGAGTTTTCAGCCGCTTTCCCCGCAGTCGGGAAGAGGGGCGCTGACGCTGCAGCCGGACCCTGAGCCTCCCTTGCCCCGTTTCCCCTCAGGACGTTCAGGCCGACCCCCTCCTCACTCCCACCAGGCCTCGCGAGCCAGGACGAGGGCAGGGGCGAGAGGACGGACCGAAGTTCCCGGGGACCAGACGCTGGAGGCCGCTCTTTCTGCACAGCAGCGGCGGGTGGCAGCGAACCCCTGCCCCTCAGAAGCTGGTCTTGTGCTGCCGCCCGGGCACCGGACCAGGCGGAGGGTCGGCGCCCACTTACCCGGCCCGCCGTCCCCACGACTGTCGTGGCTTCGGCTGCCGGGGCACCTCCAGAGCCGGCAGCCTCAGTGAGGTCGCCCTCCCCTCGGGCTTCGGGGCAGTTCCGTGAAGGCGGAGGGAAGAGACCCCGCCTGAGCCGGGAGTTCCAGCTCTGAGGAAACGCGGGCTCTGTTCAGCGCGCAGTGGGTGGGACCGCTCTGCCCCGAGGCCTTCCGGGAGGGAGCGGGGCGGCGGGGGAGGGAGCCGCCAGGAGCACAGGGCCCCGTCGGGGGTCATGGAGGGGCGGCCCGGCCTGGGGGCCATGCCCATTTTGGCCGCAGCCCAGGCCTTTTTCCTGGAATCCTACACAAAAAAATTAGAAAGATACACAGTCTATAGTAAATACTCACAAATGATTGTTGCTGCTGTGCTCACTATTCTATTAAAGGTGTAAAATCCATAAAACACTTTAAGTTCAAAATTAAATATGAATTTTTACCTTTCTAATTCTGTCTCTGATATTCACAGTTGTGGTTAATGAATCAGAGACTGTGGCATCACTAGTTAAAAATGAGCTTGTTAAAAAAATAGAACTCAGGCCCACCGGACCTACTGAATCACAATCTGCACTTTTACAATCTCCCCAGTGTACTCCTGTACCCATGAATAGTTGAAAGGTACATTTCTACCTCGACAGGTCTTTTCTGCATGAGAAATACACACATTTTATCCAGTTTGATATAAATAAAACACTCAAAAATGCATATGCCTGTGTTGAAACCATCATTTTATCATTTCTTTGCCAGACAAGTATAGTCTCTATACTGGTTTTGTGGATCACATGCCATACTCTTTTCTTGTAGTTAGAAATAAGGTAGAGAAAGTTACTTTGTAAAAAAAATATATATATATATATATATATATATATATATATATATATATATATATATGTATTAGTGGATAATTGAAGACACTCTTCTAAATTAAAACCTTCTCTTCACTTGCTGTTTTCTTCTTGAGTCATATTATGAACTCTTCCCGTGGCCACATGGCATGTGTACGTTTAATTTCAGGGACTGCTGACATTCCAGGATGTGGCCATAGATTTCTGTCAAGAGGAGTGAGAATGCGTGGACCAAGATCAATGGGAATTGTACAGGGATGTGATGTTAGAGAAGTATAGGAACCTGCTCTCCTTGGGTGAGGATAGCTTCCTTCCAGAATTCCTTATCCAACCACAGGGTTTGGAGTCCTTCATTTGTAGAATGTTTCCTGGAATCTTCTGCTTCCTACAATAGGGTTTCAGATTGCAACGTTTCAGGAAAGATTGGGAGTTTGTGGGTATAATTTTTCTTATTCTTTTAAAATTGCAGCCTCCCTTTTAATATACTTTGTAACTGCTTGGGATGTGTCTATATGAACTGTGTACTATATGCTTCTGTTATAGTCCTTACAATATTTATTACCTTATTTTCTCTAACAATTTTCCATGGATTCTTTGGGCTTAAGGTATATTAAAAGGGAGACTGTGAATCTGGGACTTCCCTGGTGATGCAGTGATTAAGAATTCGCCTGCCAATGCAGGGGACCCGGTTCGATCCCCGGTCCGGGAAGATCTCACGTGCCACGGAACAACTAAGCCAGTGGGCCACAACTACTGAGTCTGCACGCCACAACTACTGAAGCCGGTGTGTCTTGAGCCCGTGTGCCATTTATTTTTTGGAGAATAAAACCACTTCTGAGTGATTAAAATTTAGGCCAGCTAGTCAAAATGCTTTATCACCTGTTCTTCTAAAACACAGGTCAATAAAACAAGTTTTACTAGGGATAACAGTGTAATTGTATTCTGGAGTTCATATGGGCAATATGGTTTATGACCTTGATGCTGGATCACGAAATTTCAACGGTATAACTGCTATTAATTGTCTGTTTGTTCAACGATTAAAGTCTCACGTGATCTGAGTTCAGACTGGAGTCATCCTGGTTGGTTTCTGTCTATAGCAGATTTCTTCCAGTATGAAAGGACAAGAGCAATACGGCTTACTTTACAAAATGTCTTCAAACTAAATGATGATATAATCTACATTCAGTTAATTTATACATACCCTACTGTAGAACCGGGTTCGTTACGCTGGCAGAGCCCAGTAATTATGTAAAAGTGAAACTTTTTCTGCACTGGTTCAAGTCCTCTTCCTAAGAATATGTTTATAATCAACATTCTGTCACAAATTACCCGATTTAATTCACCATAGCATTCCTCATATTAACTAAATGGAATATCCTAGGCTATATACAATTCCAGAAAGGGCCAAAAATCATCAGCTCCCATGGATCATTACAACCCATTGCTGAGGCATTCAAATTGCTTATTAAAGAACCACTATGTCCATCAACATCATCAATTTACATATTATTGCCCCAATGCTATCCTTAACCCTGGCTCTCACAACATGAATTCTTCTTCCCATAACTTATCCACTAATTAGTATAAATGTAGGCGTATTATTTCTATTAGCCATATCACACCTAGCCATTTATTCCATCCTCAGATCTGGATGAACTTCACATTCAAAATACTCACTCACTGGAGCTGTAGGAACAATAGCACAGACGATCATCTCATATGAAGTAATGTAGCAGTTATTCTATTCTCAGTCTTACTGGTAAATGGATCATTTACACTTTCAACAGTAATTATTACACAAGAACACCTATGACTAATTTTCTCCTGACCCCTACCCAGAATTTGATTATCTCCGCAGTAGCAGAAATCCAATGAAGCCCCACTTGATTTAACGGAAGTAGCATCAAAACCTGTATATGTCTTCAATGTAGAAAATGTAGCAGGCCCATTCACCCCGTCCCTCCTAGAGAATATGTCAATTTCCCTATAATAAACATTTCCACAGCAATCTATTTTAAGGAGCATTCGACAATCCCTAGGTGCCAGAATTATATACAGCCCAAGTCATCATTAAAACACATCTAACAATCTCCTTTCTATGAATTTGAGCCTCCTACCTACAATTTTGATATGATCAACGCATACATCTCTTATGAAAAGTTTTTTTACGACTAACATTAACCTTATGTATATGAGAGTTTTCACTACTTGTCATCATACCAGGCAACCCACCACAAATTTAAGAAATATGTCTGACAAAAGAGTTATTTTGATAGAATAAATCATAGAGGTTTCAGTGCTCTTATTCCTGGAATTGAATTCTTCCTAATAATTTTACATTCTCCATGCTACCTACCACATTACACCACATGCTATATAGTAAAGTTCTCTAAGTAAGCTTCAGGCCCATACCCCCAAAATATTTTTGTATATCCTTCCTGTGCTAATAAACTCTCATTGTTTTTACCATCATTCTACTGACCATTTTCTCAGGAAATATAATTGTATAACAAGCTCTCACTGGTTAATGGTATCCCCATTCTAATAAAAAAACATGAACCCATAAGCTACAGAAGCATCCAACAAATATTTCCTAAAACAGTCCACCACATCAATACTACTTATAATGGCTATTATCATTAATCTAATATACTCTGGTCAAAGAGCACAATGAATAACAAGAATCTTTAATCCAGCAGCATCCACCCTCATGACAATCGCCCTTGTCACAAAAGTAGGACTTTTCCCATTTCACTTCTGAGTGCCTGAAGTCACACGAGGCATCCCATGAACAGCAGACCTGATGCTATCAACATGACAGAATTGCACCCCTATCGGTTTTATACCACATGTCACCATCCATCAACCTAAATATACTATTAATCATAGTGATATTATAAATCATAGCTGGAGGCTGAGGCAGACTTCGCCATACTCACCTGGAAAATATTACACCCTCCTCATCAATTGCCCATATAGGATGAATAACAGCTATTATAATGTATACTCAGATTATAACAATCTTAAACATACTAACTTATATCATAACAACACTATCTTCTTCTTATTTATGCCCAGATCATGTACTACAAGAGTATCATTATCACACACATGAGATAAAACACCTCCGATCACAATCATTTTCCTCACCATTATAGTATCATTAGGATATCGCCCATCACTATCAGGCTTTCTACCCAAATGAATAATTATCCAAGAGATAACAAAAACGACAACATCATTCTACCAACACTAATAGCCATCATAGCAGTCCTCAGCATATATTTCTACTTGCAGCTAACATACTCCACATCACTAACTATATTCCCTTCATTAAACAACACAAACACAAAACAATTTGAACATACAAAGAAATAACCTTCCTATCATTACCAGTCATAATACCCACACGGTTACTACACACAACACCCATTCTATTGGTGCTGGACTAGGAATTTAGGTTAGTTCAGACCAAGAGCTTTCAAAACCCTAAACAAGTGAAATTTACTTAATTCCTAAAAATAAGGATTGCAAGACTTTATTCTACATCAATTGAATGTAAAGCAAACACTGTATTGAAGCCAAATCTTTACGAGATTGATGAGTTTTAACCCCAGGAAACTTTAGTTAACAGGCAAATCCTCTAGTCAACTGGCTTCAGTCTACTTCTCCTTCATTTGAGAAAGAAAAAAAGAAAAAAAAAAGGCAGGATAATCACTGGCAGAATTGAAGCTGCTTCTCTGAAGTTAGAATTCAATGTGTTGATTCACCACAGGGTTTGCCAGAAAGAGGGCTCAATCTCTGTCTTTAGATTTACAGTCTAAAGCTAACTCAGTCATTTTACCTCTGTTCATACACTGCTGATTATTTTCAACAAATCACAAAGATATCGGCATTTTATATTTACTATTTGGTGCTTGAGCTGGAGTAGCAGGCAGCACCTTAATTATATTAATCCAGGCTGAGCTATGCTGACCTGGACCGCTACTTGGAGATGCCCAAATCTGTAAGGTTGTCATAACAGTCCCTGCACTTGTAATAATTTTCTTTATAGCTGTACCCGTTATGATTGCAGGCTTTGAAAACTGACCTGGGCCACTAATAACTCGGACACCTGAAGTAGCATTTCCCCCAATAAATCATTTAAACTTTTGACTACTTCCCCCATCATTCTTACTCCTACTCATATCACCAATAGTAGAAGCTGGTTCTGGTACCAGTGGGACCGTGTATTCAGCTCTAGCCTGCAATCTGGCCCATGCAGGAGCCTCTGTCGACCTAACTGTTTTCTCCTTACATTTAGCAGGTGTCTCCTCAATTCTTGGTATTATTACATTTATTACTATAGTCTTTTTTTTTTTTTTTTACTATAGTCTTTAATACAAAACCAGCAGTCATATCCCAATACCAAACATCATTATTTGTTTAATCTTCCCCAACTATAGCCATATTACTATAATTACCAATCTCAGTCCAAGCAGCCAGAATTGCCATGCTGTTAAGAGATAGAAATCTAAACATTACTTTCTTTGACCCTGCAGGAGGAGACCGAATCCTATACCAACACCTCTTTTGATACTTTGCTCACCCTGAAGTCTGTATTCATGGCCTAACAGGGTTTGTTATAAACTCACATATCATTACATACTATTTAGGACAAAAATTGCCTTTCAGCTATCTGGGAATAGTATGAGTCATGTCCACTGGTTTTTTAGGAGTTCTCTTGTGGGCCCATCATATGTTTACCATAGGGATAGCTGTGGACTCAGGAGCATACTTTGCATCAGCTACCGTAATTACTTCTATCCCTACAGGAGTAAAAGTATCTAGCTGATTAGCAACTCTTTATTTAATTTTTCTTTTTCTTCTCTTTTTTTTTTTTTTTGGCTGAGTTGGGTCTTGCTTGCTGCGCATGGGCTTTCTCTGGTTGCGGTGAGCGGCAGCTACTCTTCGTTGCGGTGTGCGGCCCTTTCATTGCAGTGGCTTCTCTTGTTGCAGAGCACGGCCTCTAGGCGCGTGGGCTTCAGTAGTTGTGGCTTGCGGGCTCTCGAGGGCAGGCTCAGTAGTCGTGGCACACGGGCTTTTTGCTCCGCGGCATGTGGAATCTTCCCAGACAAGGGCTCGAACCCGTGTCCCCTGCATTGGCAGGCGAATTCTTAACCACTGCGTCACCAGGGAAGTCCCTGGTTAGCAACTGTTCACGGAGGGAATACTATATGACCTCCCACTATATTATGAGTTTTAGGCTTTAGGTTTTCTTTTTACAGTAGGTGGTTTGACAGGAATCATCTTAGCCAACTCATCCCCAGACATTGTCCTCCAGGATACATACTATGTAGTAGCACACTTCCATGACCTAATGTCCATGGGAGCAGTCTTCACTATTATAGGAGGCTTCCTACACTGATTCCCACTATTCTCAGGTTATACAGTTAACTCAGCATGAGCAAAAATTCACTTCACAAGTATATTTGTAGTAGTAAATATGACTTCCTGCCGCACTTTCGTGGCCTCTCAGGGATGTCACTACGTTAGTCTGAGTACCCTGAGGCACACACAACATGAAATATTTTGTCTTTAGGCTCATTCATCTCAGTAGCAGCAGTAATGCTAATAATCTTCATACTTTGAAAAGCATTTGTGTCTAAACAAGAAGTCTTAGCAGTGGAAATTGCTACTCCTAACCTAGAATGGTTACACGGATGTCCTCCACCATATCCTACGTTTCAAGATCCTACCTATGTAAATGTAAAATAAGGAAGGACTCAAGTCCTTTTCAACCAGTTTCAAGACAACACCATAACAATTATGTCTTCCTCAATAAATGAGATAAAAGTAAAAAGTGATGTAGCTTTGTCAAAGTTAAATGATAGGCTAAAATCCTGTATATCACTAAGGCATATCAATTTCATCTAGGCTCTCAAGATACAACATCACCGATTATGGAAGAACTTTTACATTTTCTTCGTCACACATTAATAGTGATTTTTAAAATAAGTTCTCTAGTCCTCTATATCATTTCACTAATATTGACATCTAAACTCATATGCATACAATAGATGCACAGGTAGAGAAAATGTGAACAATTTACTAGCTATTATTGTAATCTTAATTGCCCTATCATCATTGTGAATCCTTTACATGATACATGAAATCAATAACTCTTCCCAAACCATAAAAAACTATGGGTCAGTAATGATACTGAAGCCACAAATCCACAGATTACGAAGATTTAAATGTTGACTCCTCTGTAATCCCCACATCAGAGCTAAAACCAGGAGCATAATGACTAATAGAAGTCAACATCCGAGTAGTTAGGGATAGTCCTTGAATATTAGTTTCATCTGAAATTGTTGTACACTCCGGCGTTGTTCCTTCTCAGGCCTAAAAGGAGCTGCTATCCCAGGACGCCTAACTTAAAGAATCCTAATATCAACAGGACCAGGCCGATGTTGTGGACAAGAGAGCTCGTTTTCCTGAGTTCAAAGACAGGACACAGGGATATGGCTGAGATATGGGGTGAATCTGCAGCCCATGGGGATGCACTCTCCAAGCTCCAGTATAGGAATGGGGCCTCTAGGGTCCCAGGCCACCCACCACGCCCTCTGGAGCAGGATCTGGGCAACATTCCCTGTCAGTGATGAGGCAGCCCTAGCACTTGTCACGCCCCGATGTCGTGTCCTATGTGGGCCCCATGCTCTTGGCACCACACCCCACACTCTGCAGGTCCATGCTACAGGGTCCTTCATGCCTCAGGAGTAGAGACCACACAGCAAGCAGTTCCCTCCCCAACCAGCAGGAGGAGGGGAGGAGAGCAGGGGCACCAGGGGACTCTCACTCAGACAACAACACCCCAGCGGTGCCAGCGGGGACAGTGATGATGCAGATGAGGCACAGACCAAGAGATGGGACCAGAGGACCCAAAAGGCAGCTGGTCAGGTCCTGGCTCACCTGCACCCCGGACACCTTTGTCCCGCATACACCCCCTTCCTCATACACCCTCTCCTTAAATGCAGATTCTTCAGATGCGAACAGGCAGAGCTTCAGACTGAAAGTCAGCTCTTCCAAAATGACCCGTCAGCAAACACTGCAGGATTCCACTCCAGTGGGTGCCCTGGAGTCGACAACTCAGGGACTGAAGTGGATATCGGTGCCAGGGGCAGTGGGAGGGAATGGGGAATGAGACTTTCATGGTTGTGGAATTTTGGTTTTGCAAGACGAATAGTTCTAGGGATGGTGGTGATGGCTCCACGAGAAAGTGAATCTATCTGATGCCTCAGAAACGTGCACTTAAAATGGTGATGATGGTAAAGGGTATGTGACGTGTGTTTTATTTCACTTAAAATAAATTCTTAAAATAATGTCTTGTTAATTGAGATTCCATTTCGACTCCCCTTCATCACAAATGTCGGAGGCCCAGACACAGTCCCCTACCTTAGGGGCCATCACGGTACCCTCACAGAGCACGTGGGAGACCATTCTTTGGGGGGCCTAGTCTGTGCTCACCTGACCTCTGTCCAGGGGGACCCAGGCAGTGGTGACCCCCATAGATTAGACATATGATGTGCTATAGTATTAGTATGATACCACCAAGTGTTGTCACTCACCGGAACACAGAGCAGCAACCCACTCAAACATGCCTGACCTCCTATGATTGTGACAAGATGAAGAGAAGAAAAGGAACCACAGGTTAATCAGGACAACACCCTTAATGCAGAGGTTGGAAATCTCAAAGGGGACAGGACACACTGCAGGCAAAGAGCGCATATGCGGTCTCCCCATCCATGTGATCCTGACTCATGCAGGTATGGTGAGACCCACACAGTCCCCGCACCCTATACCTGGGGCCACACATCCACACTCACCAGGGTGACCCACCTCCCCAGACCCCTCCACCTGGGTCACATGTCCACAGTCCCAGGGTGACCTCACCTCCCCAGACCCTGCACCTGGGGTCACACGTCCCCTTGGTCAGGACACCATGGCTCTGCAGGGGGCTCCCCCAATGTGGAAACAAGCTGGGTCCCTGGGACCTCCTGGGATGGGAAAAAGTGTCAGGTGGGTCTCCTTTCCCCACACTTGTCCCACAGGAGTCCTCCTCTTCTCACTTTGGTTCTGTGTGATTTTAACTGTTTTTACAGCTTTCATACTAGAGTTGAACACACGACCCTGGTGCTGGCATGCTCAGTCCTTTCTCGCCTCACTTACATGTTGAGAAAACTCACAGGACAGCAGGGCTGAAAGCCGAGGGGCAGCTCTGGACTCTGCTGAGTAGGGACGGTAGACTGGAGGGAGAGCTCAGCAGCAGCCTCAGCTGTCACCCATCGGCCTTTTGCCCGATCTGCGTGCCCTGCAATCAATTCAGCAGCTAAACCTGCTTCCCTATGCACCATGCACGTGCTGGTAAATTGGAATTATTGCCAGGTAGTCCTCCTGAGGATTCTCCATGAGCCCCAGGGAAGGTGAACCTTGCAGGGATTAAGACTAAGGCCCCGACCATAGCACTGACCCTTGGGAGGACCAGGTCACCACACTCAGAAGAGAGGCTGTTACGTAGACAAGCCCACCTCAGCTCCAGACCCCAGACATCTAAGCACAGACATTCAGATGCAGGCACGGAGCTTCCCAGTACTGAGGCCAGGCCGGGTCTCTACCCAGGTCCCCATAGTCCTAGCGTACACAGAACATGGTCAGTTCTAAATCTTCTTATTATAGACAACACATGGTCAGCTCTAAACATAATCAGTAGACAGGACATGCAGGGGTCTAAATCTACCATGTAGACACAACTTGATCATGTTTAAACTAGCTTAGGGCTGATCTCATAGGGGGTACAGATCACACACATGGGTCTCTCATCTTTGGACACCCACATCAGGAAACTGAACAAAATCTTTGTCATTAAACATTTCAACAGGCAAAACAGAAATGTTCCCAATTTCTCTGGCCACCTGATGGTCAGGATCCACGGGCGAGCCACGAACTTCTTAGAGTGCAGCCCAGTCTGCTGCCAGGACAGACAAGAAGTGGCCTGATTCCAGCCTCCCAGGCTTCCAGAAGGAGGCGGCCACACTGGAAGCCAGGTCAGGAGAGTCCTGCCTGGTCCGGGCCGGGAGATCCGGTCTGTCCATTTGGCTGGCCGATTCCGGGCGGGGCGCTCAGGGCCTCTGAGAGCCCTGCACTCAGGTCCTGCTTCCCTGCAGCGTGTGCGTGTGCGTGTGCGTGTGCGTGTGTGTGTGTGTGTGTAGAGGGGGCGGTGGCTGACGGCTCCCATGGTTTCCCACCCGGGCACCGCGCTGTCTTCGAGGGGAGGCACGGGGAGAGGTAGGGTCACAGAAGCCGTTGGAGAGGAGAACCCACCGCGGAACTCCTTGCACACTGGCTCGCCCCACCCGGAGACCCGCCTGGCCATCGTGGGCCGCATGTCGCCCCCCAGTCCCCCACCCCCGAGGGCAGGGTGCCTGCTCTTTCAACAGCACAGGGTCTCACATGAAGGAGACCCAGTGGGGACTGTCAGCCCCCGACTCCTGATGCTGTGTTTGGGGAGAATGAACCCCCTTGACTGGGCGATGGGACCCTGTGAGGAAAGAGGTGGCGGCCCGATCCAAGTCGGGGCCTGGCTGAGATATGAGAAAACAGGAGCCAAGAGCAAGGCCTGGAGGCCAGGCCAACAGGAGGGACACCCCCAGCCTTGGCCGGGCTCTCCAACGGTGATATTGTTGCTTTAGGGGACCTGGGACAGGTGACTGGATGTAATGGGAGTCTAAACTGGACCCTGAATGGGGCTTAAAGAAGGTGTGAAGGATGTTACTGAGACAGTGACAGTCATTGGAAGACAAACTCTGTGTCAGGATATCCTGCTCCATCCATTTAAATCCCTGAGATCTGTGACCTTTACGTGCCTACGCAGGATTGTTAGAGCAGCTGCGTGCGGATATACCTGGGGCACAATTCAGTCTGCAGCCAACTTGCAAGTGGTTCCAGCAAACACACAGGTGTGCGCACAGACAGGCACAGCACACACACAAACATATGCACGTGCACAGCACAAATATATTCACACACTAGCATGTGAACACACATGCACCCATATGCCCATGCACACACTAATGTGTGCAAGTGCACATACCTATGCACATGCACAGCATATGTATGCAAACAGGCACATGCACACGCATAGCACACACACAGGGAATAAAGTGAATCCGTAAAGCATTAATTCCTGAACACAAGTGAAGCTGACATGTATTTTCCCCTTTTCTTAGCCTTGATGTTTTCCACAACAAAAAGTTTAAGAAAAAAGTTAATGGCAAATGACTTTTGATTCATAGGACTTTCTGATTTTATTCCACAAATATTATGACAGTAGAAATGAATGTAGATATTACATGTGTCCACTAATGGATGAATGGAGAAGAAAAACACGGTCCATCAATACAAGGGAATGCTATTCAGCCTAAAAAGGAAGTCAATTCTGACACAGGATGCAGCAGGGATGAACCTTGAGGGCATTATGCTCAGTGACGTAAGCTAGACACAAAAAAACAAACAGTGCTTGATCCACTCATACAAGGCCCGTAGAGCAGTCGGAAATATAGAGACATAAAGTAGAATGTTGAGGGCCAGAGGCTGAGGGAGGGACAATGGGGAGTGAGTGTTTAATGGGGACTGTTTCAATTTTGCAAGATGAAAAAGTTCTGGAGGATGATGGTGGTCAGGTTTGCACAACAGTGTGAATTACTTCCTGACCCTGAAATGTGCACTTAAAAATGGTTAAGATAGTACATTTTATGTTATGTGTACCAGACCACAATTTTTAAAACTTTTCAAAAAACAACAGGAAATAGTCCATGAATACCACAAAATGTACAACTTCACTAACAACAGAGGGATTAAAGCCATAAGCAAAATACTGTGCATACACCTACCAGAATGGCAGACATGAAAGACATACTATCAAATATCAGCAGGATGTGGAGCAATGGAAAGCCTGGTACGCAACGGGGGGATGCAACCACTTCTGAAGCAATCGGGCCACAGATAGCGAAGTGCGTGCACAGAGACCCACAGTGCTCCTCCCAGTTGAACAAAAACCCACCAGGCCTGCACCAGGACACACGGACATGGACTTGCAGCCACAGGAGCCAAACCTGAAGGAACCTGAAGGCCATCACAGACGGATGCAGAAATGAACCATGCACGCTCCTATGAAGGAATATTCCACAGCAATGGAGTACATTTTGTTTAAAGGTAGTAAAACTATAAAAATTATTTTTTAAAGAAAACTATATTTACAAGATGAAAGAATCTATAATTCTGGCACCTAGGGATTGTCGAATGCTCCTAAAAATAGATTGCTGTGGAAATGTTTATTATAGGGAAATTGATATACTTTCTAGGAAGGACGGGGTGAATGGGCCTGCTACATTTTCTACATTGAAGACATGTACAGGTTTTGATTCTACGTCTGTTAAATCAAGTGGGGCTTCACTGGATTTCTGCTACTGTGGAGATAATCAAATTCTGGGTAGGGGTCAGGAGAAAATTAGTCATAGGTGTTCTTGTGTAATAATTACTGTTGAAAGTGTAAATGATCCATTTACCAGTAAGACTGAGAATAGAATAACTGCTACATTACTTCATATGAGATGATCGTCTGTGCTATTGTTCCTGGAGCTCCAGTGAGTGAGTATTTTGAATGTGAAGTTCATCCAGATCTGAGGATGGACTAAATGGCTAGGTGTGATATGGCTAATAGAAATAATAGGCCTACATTTATACTAATTCGTGGATAAGATATGGGAAGAGGAATTCATGTTGTGAGAGCCAGGGTTAAGGTTAGCATTGGGGCAATAATATATAAATTGATGATGTTGATGGACATAGTGGTTCTTTAATAAGTAATTTGAATGCCTCAGCAATGGGTTGTAATCATCCATGGGGGCTGATGATTTTTGGCCCTTTCTGGATTTGTATATAGCCTAGGATTTTCCATTTAGTTAATATGAGGAATGCTATGGTGAATTAAATCGGGTAATTTGTGAAAGAATGTTGATTATAAACATATTCTTAGGAAGAGGACTTGAACCAGTGCAGAAAAAGTTTCATTTTTACATAATTACTGGGCTCTGCCAGCGTAACGAACCCTGTTCTACAGTAGGGTATGTATAAATTAACTGAATGTAGATTATATCATCATTTAGTTTGAAGACATTTTGTAAAGTAAGCCGTATTGCTCTTGTCCTTTCATACTGGAAGAAATCTGCTATAGACAGAAACCAACCAGGATGACTCCAGTCTGAACTCAGATCACGTGAGACTTTAATCGTTGAACAAACAGACAATTAATAGCAGTTATACCGTTGAAATGTCGTGATCCAGCATCAAGGTCATAAACCATATTGCCCATATGAACTCCAGAATACAATTACACTGTTATCCCTAGTAAAACTTGTTTTATTGACCAGTGTTTTAGAAGAACAGGTGATAAAGCATTTTGACTAGCTGGCCTAAATTTTAATCACTCAGAAGTGGTTTTATTCTCCAAAAAATAAATGGCACACGGGCTCAAGACACACCGGCTTCAGTAGTTGTGGCGTGCAGACTCAGTAGTTGTGGCCCACTGGCTTAGTTGTTCCGTGGCACGTGAGATCTTCCCGGACCGGGGATCGAACCGGGTCCCCTGCATTGGCAGGCGAATTCTTAATCACTGCATCACCAGGGAAGTCCCAGATTCACAGTCTCCCTTTTAATATACCTTAAGCCCAAAGAATCCATGGAAAATTGTTAGAGAAAATAAGGCAATAAATATTGTAAGGACTATAACAGAAGCATATAGTACACAGTTCATATAGACACATCCCAAGCAGTTACAAAGTATATTAAAAGGGAGGCTGCAATTTTAAAAGAATAAGAAAAATTATACCCACAAACTCCCAATCTTTCCTGAAACGTTGCAATCTGAAACCCTATTGTAGGAAGCAGAAGATTCCAGGAAACATTCTACAAATGAAGGACTCCAAACCCTGTGGTTGGATAAGGAATTCTGGAAGGAAGCTATCCTCACCCAAGGAGAGCAGGTTCCTATACTTCTCTAACATCACATCCCTGTACAATTCTCATTGATCTTGGTCCACGCATTCTCACTCCTCTTGACAGAAATCTATGGCCACATCCTGGAATGTCAGCAGTCCCTGAAATTAAACGTACACATGCCATGTGGCCACGGGAAGAGTTCATAATATGACTCAAGAAGAAAACAGCAAGTGAAGAGAAGGTTTTAATTTAGAAGAGTGTCTTCAATTATCCACTAATACATATATATATATATATATATATATATATATTTTTTTTTTTTTACAAAGTAACTTTCTCTACCTTATTTCTAACTACAAGAAAAGAGTATGGCATGTGATCCACAAAACCAGTATAGAGACTATACTTGTCTGGCAAAGAAATGATAAAATGATGGTTTCAACACAGGCATATGCATTTTTGAGTGTTTTATTTATATCAAACTGGATAAAATGTGTGTATTTCTCATGCAGAAAAGACCTGTCGAGGTAGAAATGTACCTTTCAACTATTCATGGGTACACGAGCACACTGGGGAGATTGTAAAAGTGCAGATTGTGATTCAGTAGGTCCGGTGGGCCTGAGTTCTATTTTTTTAACAAGCTCATTTTTAACTAGTGATGCCACAGTCTCTGATTCATTAACCACAACTGTGAATATCAGAGACAGAATTAGAAAGGTAAAAATTCATATTTAATTTTGAACTTAAAGTGTTTTATGGATTTTACACCTTTAATAGAATAGTGAGCACAGCAGCAACAATCATTTGTGAGTATTTACTATAGACTGTGTATCTTTCTAATTTTTTTGTGTAGGATTCCAGGAAAAAGGCCTGGGCTGCGGCCAAAATGGGCATGGCCCCCAGGCCGGGCCGCCCCTCCATGACCCCCGACGGGGCCCTGTGCTCCTGGCGGCTCCCTCCCCCGCCGCCCCGCTCCCTCCCGGAAGGCCTCGGGGCAGAGCGGTCCCACCCACTGCGCGCTGAACAGAGCCCGCGTTTCCTCAGAGCTGGAACTCCCGGCTCAGGCGGGGTCTCTTCCCTCCGCCTTCACGGAACTGCCCCGAAGCCCGAGGGGAGGGCGACCTCACTGAGGCTGCCGGCTCTGGAGGTGCCCCGGCAGCCGAAGCCACGACAGTCGCGGGGACGGCGGGCCGGGTAAGTGGGCGCCGACCCTCCGCCTGGTCCGGTGCCCGGGCGGCAGCACAAGACCAGCTTCTGAGGGGCAGGGGTTCGCTGCCACCCGCCGCTGCTGTGCAGAAAGAGCGGCCTCCAGCGTCTGGTCCCCGGGAACTTCGGTCCGTCCTCTCGCCCCTGCCCTCGTCCTGGCTCGCGAGGCCTGGTGGGAGTGAGGAGGGGGTCGGCCTGAACGTCCTGAGGGGAAACGGGGCAAGGGAGGCTCAGGGTCCGGCTGCAGCGTCAGCGCCCCTCTTCCCGACTGCGGGGAAAGCGGCTGAAAACTCCTCCCGAGGTGCGCAGGCCCCTTATTCAGCCGAGTCCCTCTGCGCTTCTTCCTCCCTGAGCTAAAGTACCGGGGGGAGGGGACAGGGCAGGGAACTGGCGCAGGTAATGGGGAATATCAAAAGGTGATTGTTAACTAAGGAAAACCAGCTCTCACAAGGTGAGGAATGCGGCGCTTTTCTTTGCCTGGGCTCACTGAATTCCTTCCTTTGATATGCACCTCAGCTCTCTGGGGCCTGCATTCTGTATTTGCATATCCTGAGTGCCTCAGGGCCCGCCGGCTCACATTGGAGGGCTGCAAGTGCTGAAGACCGTGACATCCTTTGTTTACTGATAGGGCAAGAACTATTCCATTTCTCACAGGCTTGAGGGGCGGACAGTGGAAAAAACTCAGAGAATCTCACTCAGCCTGTACTTTGGTTTACATATAGATAATATTTATACTTAACTGTGCTAATAGAGGTGCTCAAGTCCAATCAACTTGTACTACTGCCCTCTATGTATGAATTTCATCAATATCATAAGATAAATGCCTATAGAATTGACTTAATCCATTTAAATAGGATAAAGACTTTTAAAGGAAACATAATAGAAATATAACAACAAAACCTTTACCACTAAAGGCTGGGTCTGGAACACCCTAAATAAATGTTCCATTGTTAAAATATTGAAAGATGTAGTCAATAGAAATATCAACAAAAATGACAAATAATAAGGGTAGCAGAATGTTGAAATGTTCTATCTTTATCATTAAAGTGGCAGAAAATCATTTATTAGTAGGCACTGGGGGCAGAAGATGCCTGATTTTATATCTGTGTCATATCTGTGCAGTTGTTTCAACAAGTAACTTAAAGACAAAATGGAAAAACAAGGAGGTTTGTGCCTGAGATCATGTTGATGTGAAACCAGGGATGGCCACCTTGTGCCAGGTGAGTTAAGTTTACCTGGCAGGTAGACCGCAGAGCTCCTGGGAAGCAAGGGTTGGAATTTTTCTGCTGGGTGCCCCTTAGGTTCTGTGACTTGACTGACTGTGAGTCATGTTTCGGGAAAGACCTGATCACAGGAAAAGGGTGGGAATAGAGTGATTTGGGGAGCAGCTAACAACATTCATCACAGCTCACGGCCTGAATGAATTTTAAAGAAACAGGAAAACAAATGCTTCTTATGGAATCAGAGAATGTGAGGGCTGGACAGTCCCAGAAAAGGAGGAACACCCATCCCATTTTCCAGATGACAAAACAGAGGTCCAGCAAGGTGAAATCCCTCACCCAAGTTGCACCCGTCTCTCCTCCCCACTACGTGGTTCATGAAAGCAGGACTCTTCCTGTCTTGATCACTGCTGAACCCCAAAAAGGGCCAGGCATCTAGCAGCTGCTCCAAAAATTTGCGTTGACGGTAGGAACAATGCTATTTCTTTCTTTCTCACTCTTATTCAGGATTGTGCCAAGAACTCCCCAGGTTGCAATGTAATTCGATAAATGTAAATATTAATTGAGTTTTGATGTGATGAGGACTTAGGCTTTGAAGGTAACAGACTTGGTTCAGATCTTGGTTCTGCCACTCCATAGCTGTTTGGCTTTGGGAAAATTACTAAACCTCTCTGAGATTATTTCCTCCTTTGTAAAGTGGGGATAAATCTATCTGAGCCAGCAGAGCACCTGCATGAGAGATGTGCACTAAATATTGGTCTTTCTCACTCTCCTACGCCATCTCTCTGTTCTTCCCAGAGAAGCTGTACAGAAGGATATAGTACTTTTGTTTAAAATAGTTAACTGATTAATTTGTTTTTGGCTGCGTTGGGTCTTCGTTGCTATGCGCAGGCTTTCTCTAGTTGCGGCAAGCGGGGGCTACTCTTTGTTGCGGTGCGCGGGCTTCTCATTGCGGTGGCTTCTCTTGCTAGCCTTAACCCCAATGCTAGCCTTAACCCTGGCTCTCACAACATGAATTCCTCTTCCCATATCTTATCCACTAATTAATATAAATGGAGGCATATTATTTCTATTAGACACATCACACCTAGCCATTTACTCCATCCTCAGATCTGGATGAACTTCACATTCAAAATACACACTCACTGGAGCTGTAGGAACAATAGCACAGACAATCATCTCATATGAAGTAATGTAGCAGTTATTCTATTCTCAGTCTTACTGATAAATGGATCATTTACACTTTCAACAGTAATTATTACACAAGAACACCTATGACTAATTTTCTCCTGACCCCTACCCAGAATTTGATTATCTCCGCAGTAGCAGAAATCCAATGAAGCCCCACTTGATTTAACGGAAGTAGCATCAAAACCTGTATATGTCTTCAATGTAGAAAATGTAGCAGGCCCATTCACCCCGTCCCTCTTAGAGAATATGTCAATTTCCCTATAATAAACATTTCCACAGCAATCTATTTTTAGGAGCATTCGACAATCCCTAGGTGCCAGAATTATATACAGCCCAAGTCATCATTAAAACACATCTAACAATCTCCTTTCTATGAATTTGAGCCTCCTACCTACAATTTTGATATGATCAACGCATACATCTCTTATGAAAAGTTTTTTTACGACTAACATTAACCTTATGTATATGAGAGTTTTCACTACTTGTCATCATACCAGGCAACCCACCACAAATTTAAGAAATATGTCTGACAAAAGAGTTATTTTGATAGAGTAAATCATAGAGGTTTCAGTGCTCTTATTCCTGAAATTGAATTCTTCCTAATAATTTTACTTTCTCCATGCTACCTACCACATTACACCACATGCTATATAGTAAAGTTCTCTAAGTAAGCTTCAGGCCCATACCCCCAAAATATTTTTGTATATCCTTCCTGTGCTAATAAACTCTCATTGTTTTTACCATCATTCTACTGACCATTTTCTCAGGAAATATAATTGTATAACAAGCTCTCACTGGTTAATGGTATCCCCATTCTAATAAAAAAACATGAACCCATAAGCTACAGAAGCATCCAACAAATATTTCCTAAAACAGTCCACCACATCAATACTACTCATAATGGCTATTATCATTAATCTAATATACCTTGGTCAAAGAGCACAATGAATAACAAGAATCTTTAATCCAGCAGTATCCACCCTCATGACAATCGCCCTTGTCACAAAAGTAGGACTTTTCCCATTTCACTTCTGAGTGCCTGAAGTCACACGAGGCATCCCATGAACAGCAGACCTGATGCTATCAACATGACAGAATTGCACCCCTATCGGTTTTATACCACATGTCACCATCCATCAACCTAAATATACTATTAATCATAGTGATACTATAAATCATAGCTGGAGGCTGAGGCAGACTTCGCCATACTCACCTGGAAAATATTACACCCTCCTCATCAATTGCCCATATAGGATGAATAACAGCTATTATAATGTATACTCAGATTATAACAATCTTAAACATACTAACTTATATCATAACAACACTATCTTCTTCTTATTTATGCCCAGATCATGTACTACAAGAGTATCATTATCACACACATGAGATAAAACACCTCCGATCACAATCATTTTCCTCACCATTATAGTATCATTAGGATATCGCCCATCACTATCAGGCTTTCTACCCAAATGAATAATTATCCAAGAGATAACAAAAACGACAACATCATTCTACCAACACTAATAGCCATCATAGCAGTCCTCAGCATATATTTCTACTTGCAGCTAACATACTCCACATCACTAACTATATTCCCTTCATTAAACAACACAAACACAAAACAATTTGAACATACAAAGAAATAACCTTCCTATCATTACCAGTCATAATACCCACACGGTTACTACACACAACACCCATTCTATTGGTGCTGGACTAGGAATTTAGGTTAGTTCAGACCAAGAGCTTTCAAAACCCTAAACAAGTGAAATTTACTTAATTCCTAAAAATAAGGATTGCAAGACTTTATTCTACATCAATTGAATGTAAAGCAAACACTGTATTGAAGCCAAATCTTTACGAGATTGATGAGTTTTTACCCCAGGAAACTTTAGTTAACAGGCAAATCCTCTAGTCAACTGGCTTCAGTCTACTTCTCCTTCATTTGAGAAAGAAAAAAAGAAAAAAAAAAGGCAGGATAATCACTGGCAGAATTGAAGCTGCTTCTCTGAAGTTAGAATTCAATGTGTTGATTCACCGCAGGGTTTGCCAGAAAGAGGGCTCAATCTCTGTCTTTAGATTTACAGTCTAAAGCTAACTCAGTCATTTTACCTCTGTTCATACACTGCTGATTATTTTCAACAAATCACAAAGATATCGGCATTTTATATTTACTATTTGGTGCTTGAGCTGGAGTAGCAGGCAGCACCTTAATTATATTAATCCAGGCTGAGCTATGCTGACCTGGACCGCTACTTGGAGATGCCCAAATCTGTAAGGTTGTCATAACAGTCCCTGCACTTGTAATAATTTTCTTTATAGCTGTACCCGTTATGATTGCAGGCTTTGAAAACTGACCTGGGCCACTAATAACTCGGACACCTGAAGTAGCATTTCCCCCAATAAATCATTTAAACTTTTGACTACTTCCCCCATCATTCTTACTCCTACTCATATCACCAATAGTAGAAGCTGGTTCTGGTACCAGTGGGACCGTGTATTCAGCTCTAGCCTGCAATCTGGCCCATGCAGGAGCCTCTGTCGACCTAACTGTTTTCTCCTTACATTTAGCAGGTGTCTCCTCAATTCTTGGTATTATTACATTTATTACTATAGTCTTTTTTTTTTTTTTACTATAGTCTTTAATACAAAACCAGCAGTCATATCCCAATACCAAACATCATTATTTGTTTAATCTTCCCCAACTATAGCCATATTACTATAATTACCAATCTCAGTCCAAGCAGCCAGAATTGCCATGCTGTTAAGAGATAGAAATCTAAACATTACTTTCTTTGACCCTGCAGGAGGAGACCGAATCCTATACCAACACCTCTTTTGATACTTTGCTCACCCTGAAGTCTGTATTCATGGCCTAACAGGGTTTGTTATAAACTCACATATCATTACATACTATTTAGGACAAAAATTGCCTTTCAGCTATCTGGGAATAGTATGAGTCATGTCCACTGGTTTTTTAGGAGTTCTCTTGTGGGCCCATCATATGTTTACCATAGGGATAGCTGTGGACTCAGGAGCATACTTTGCATCAGCTACCGTAATTACTTCTATCCCTACAGGAGTAAAAGTATCTAGCTGATTAGCAACTCTTTATTTAATTTTTCTTTTTCTTCTCTTTTTTTTTTTTTTGGCTGAGTTGGGTCTTGCTTGCTGCGCATGGGCTTTCTCTGGTTGCGGTGAGCGGCAGCTACTCTTCGTTGCGGTGTGCGGCCCTTTCATTGCAGTGGCTTCTCTTGTTGCAGAGCACGGCCTCTAGGCGCGTGGGCTTCAGTAGTTGTGGCTTGCGGGCTCTCGAGGGCAGGCTCAGTAGTCGTGGCACACGGGCTTTTTGCTCCGCGGCATGTGGAATCTTCCCAGACAAGGGCTCGAACCCGTGTCCCCTGCATTGGCAGGCGAATTCTTAACCACTGCGTCACCAGGGAAGTCCCTGGTTAGCAACTGTTCACGGAGGGAATACTATATGACCTCCCACTATATTATGAGTTTTAGGCTTTAGGTTTTCTTTTTACAGTAGGTGGTTTGACAGGAATCATCTTAGCCAACTCATCCCCAGACATTGTCCTCCAGGATACATACTATGTAGTAGCACACTTCCATGACCTAATGTCCATGGGAGCAGTCTTCACTATTATAGGAGGCTTCCTACACTGATTCCCACTATTCTCAGGTTATACAGTTAACTCAGCATGAGCAAAAATTCACTTCACAAGTATATTTGTAGTAGTAAATATGACTTCCTGCCGCACTTTCGTGGCCTCTCAGGGATGTCACTACGTTAGTCTGAGTACCCTGAGGCACACACAACATGAAATATTTTGTCTTTACGCTCATTCATCTCAGTAGCAGCAGTAATGCTAATAATCTTCATACTTTGAAAAGCATTTGTGTCTAAACAAGAAGTCTTAGCAGTGGAAATTGCTACTCCTAACCTAGAATGGTTACACGGATGTCCTCCACCATATCCTACGTTTCAAGATCCTACCTATGTAAATGTAAAATAAGGAAGGACTCAAGTCCTTTTCAACCAGTTTCAAGCCAACACCATAACAATTATGTCTTCCTCAATAAATGAGATAAAAGTAAAAAGTGATGTAGCTTTGTCAAAGTTAAATGATAGGCTAAAATCCTGTATATCACTAAGGCATATCAATTTCATCTAGGCTCTCAAGATACAACATCACCGATTATGGAAGAACTTTTACATTTTCTTCGTCACACATTAATAGTGATTTTTAAAATAAGTTCTCTAGTCCTCTATATCATTTCACTAATATTGACATCTAAACTCATATGCATACAATAGATGCACAGGTAGAGAAAATGTGAACAATTTACTAGCTATTATTGTAATCTTAATTGCCCTATCATCATTGTGAATCCTTTACATGATACATGAAATCAATAACTCTTCCCAAACCATAAAAAACTATGGGTCAGTAATGATACTGAAGCCACAAATCCACAGATTACGAAGATTTAAATGTTGACTCCTCTGTAATCCCCACATCAGAGCTAAAACCAGGAGCATAATGACTAATAGAAGTCAACAACCGAGTAGTTAGGGATAGTCCTTGAATATTAGTTTCATCTGAAATTGTTGTACACTCCGGCGTTGTTCCTTCTCAGGCCTTAAAGGAGCTGCTATCCCAGGACGCCTAACTTAAAGAATCCTAATATCAACAGGACCAGGCCTATGTTGTGGACAAGAGAGCTCGTTTTCCTGAGTTCAAAGACAGGACACAGGGATATGGCTGAGATATGGGGTGAATCTGCAGCCCATGGGGATGCACTCTCCAAGCTCCAGTATAGGAATGGGGCCTCTAGGGTCCCAGGCCACCCACCACGCCCTCTGGAGCAGGATCTGGGCAACATTCCCTGTCAGTGATGAGGCAGCCCTAGCACTTGTCACGCCCCGATGTCGTGTCCTATGTGGGCCCCATGCTCTTGGCACCACACCCCACACTCTGCAGGTCCATGCTACAGGGTCCTTCATGCCTCAGGAGTAGAGACCACACAGCAAGCAGTTCCCTCCCCAACCAGCAGGAGGAGGGGAGGAGAGCAGGGGCACCAGGGGACTCTCACTCAGACAACAACACCCCAGCGGTGCCAGCGGGGACAGTGATGATGCAGATGAGGCACAGACCAAGAGATGGGACCAGAGGACCCAAAAGGCAGCTGGTCAGGTCCTGGCTCACCTGCACCCCGGACACCTTTGTCCCGCATACACCCCCTTCCTCATACACCCTCTCCTTAAATGCAGATTCTTCAGATGCGAACAGGCAGAGCTTCAGACTGAAAGTCAGCTCTTCCAAAATGACCCGTCAGCAAACACTGCAGGATTCCACTCCAGTGGGTGCCCTGGAGTCGACAACTCAGGGACTGAAGTGGATATCGGTGCCAGGGGCAGTGGGAGGGAATGGGGAATGAGACTTTCATGGTTGTGGAATTTTGGTTTTGCAAGACGAATAGTTCTAGGGATGGTGGTGATGGCTCCACGAGAAAGTGAATCTATCTGATGCCTCAGAAACGTGCACTTAAAATGGTGATGATGGTAAAGGGTATGTGACGTGTGTTTTATTTCACTTAAAATAAATTCTTAAAATAATGTCTTGTTAATTGAGATTCCATTTCGACTCCCCTTCATCACAAATGTCGGAGGCCCAGACACAGTCCCCTACCTTAGGGGCCATCACGGTACCCTCACAGAGCACGTGGGAGACCATTCTTTGGGGGGCCTAGTCTGTGCTCACCTGACCTCTGTCCAGGGGGACCCAGGCAGTGGTGACCCCCATAGATTAGACATATGATGTGCTATAGTATTAGTATGATACCACCAAGTGTTGTCACTCACCGGAACACAGAGCAGCAACCCACTCAAACATGCCTGACCTCCTATGATTGTGACAAGATGAAGAGAAGAAAAGGAACCACAGGTTAATCAGGACAACACCCTTAATGCAGAGGTTGGAAATCTCAAAGGGGACAGGACACACTGCAGGCAAAGAGCGCATATGCGGTCTCCCCATCCATGTGATCCTGACTCATGCAGGTATGGTGAGACCCACACAGTCCCCGCACCCTATACCTGGGGCCACACATCCACACTCACCAGGGTGACCCACCTCCCCAGACCCCTCCACCTGGGTCACATGTCCACAGTCCCAGGGTGACCTCACCTCCCCAGACCCTGCACCTGGGGTCACACGTCCCCTTGGTCAGGACACCATGGCTCTGCAGGGGGCTCCCCCAATGTGGAAACAAGCTGGGTCCCTGGGACCTCCTGGGATGGGAAAAAGTGTCAGGTGGGTCTCCTTTCCCCACACTTGTCCCACAGGAGTCCTCCTCTTCTCACTTTGGTTCTGTGTGATTTTAACTGTTTTTACAGCTTTCATACTAGAGTTGAACACACGACCCTGGTGCTGGCATGCTCAGTCCTTTCTCGCCTCACTTACATGTTGAGAAAACTCACAGGACAGCAGGGCTGAAAGCCGAGGGGCAGCTCTGGACTCTGCTGAGTAGGGACGGTAGACTGGAGGGAGAGCTCAGCAGCAGCCTCAGCTGTCACCCATCGGCCTTTTGCCCGATCTGCGTGCCCTGCAATCAATTCAGCAGCTAAACCTGCTTCCCTATGCACCATGCACGTGCTGGTAAATTGGAATTATTGCCAGGTAGTCCTCCTGAGGATTCTCCATGAGCCCCAGGGAAGGTGAACCTTGCAGGGATTAAGACTAAGGCCCCGACCATAGCACTGACCCTTGGGAGGACCAGGTCACCACACTCAGAAGAGAGGCTGTTACGTAGACAAGCCCACCTCAGCTCCAGACCCCAGACATCTAAGCACAGACATTCAGATGCAGGCACGGAGCTTCCCAGTACTGAGGCCAGGCCGGGTCTCTACCCAGGTCCCCATAGTCCTAGCGTACACAGAACATGGTCAGTTCTAAATCTTCTTATTATAGACAACACATGGTCAGCTCTAAACATAATCAGTAGACAGGACATGCAGGGGTCTAAATCTACCATGTAGACACAACTTGATCATGTTTAAACTAGCTTAGGGCTGATCTCATAGGGGGTACAGATCACACACATGGGTCTCTCATCTTTGGACACCCACATCAGGAAACTGAACAAAATCTTTGTCATTAAACATTTCAACAGGCAAAACAGAAATGTTCCCAATTTCTCTGGCCACCTGATGTTCAGGATCCACGGGCGAGCCACAAACTTCTTAGAGTGCAGCCCAGTCTGCTGCCAGGACAGACAAGAAGTGGCCTGATTCCAGCCTCCCAGGCTTCCAGAAGGAGGCGGCCACACTGGAAGCCAGGTCAGGAGAGTCCTGCCTGGTCCGGGCCGGGAGATCCGGTCTGTCCATTTGGCTGGCCGATTCCGGGCGGGGCGCTCAGGGCCTCTGAGAGCCCTGCACTCAGGTCCTGCTTCCCTGCAGCGTGTGCGTGTGCGTGTGCGTATGCGTGTGCGTGTGTGTGTGTGTGTGTGTAGAGGGGGCGGTGGCTGACGGCTCCCATGGTTCCCAACCCGGGCACAGCGCTGTCTTCGAGGGGAGGCACGGGGAGAGGTAGGGGCACAGAAGCCGTTGGAGAGGAGAACCCACCGCGGAACTCCTTGCACACTGGCTCGCCCCACCCGGAGACCCGCCTGGCCATCGTGGGCCGCATGTCGCCCCCCAGTCCCCCACCCCCGAGGGCAGGGTGCCTGCTCTTTCAACAGCACAGGGTCTCACATGAAGGAGACCCAGTGGGGACTGTCAGCCCCCGACTCCTGATGCTGTGTTTGGGGAGAATGAACCCCCTTGACTGGGCGATGGGACCCTGTGAGGAAAGAGGTGGCGGCCCGATCCAAGTCGGGGCCTGGCTGAGATATGAGAAAACAGGAGCCAAGAGCAAGGCCTGGAGGCCAGGCCAACAGGAGGGACACCCCCAGCCTTGGCCGGGCTCTCCAACGGTGATATTGTTGCTTTAGGGGACCTGGGACAGGTGACTGGATGTAATGGGAGTCTAAACTGGACCCTGAATGGGGCTTAAAGAAGGTGTGAAGGATGTTACTGAGACAGTGACAGTCATTGGAAGACAAACTCTGTGTCAGGATATCCTGCTCCATCCATTTAAATCCCTGAGATCTGTGACCTTTACGTGCCTACGCAGGATTGTTAGAGCAGCTGCGTGCGGATATACCTGGGGCACAATTCAGTCTGCAGCCAACTTGCAAGTGGTTCCAGCAAACACACAGGTGTGCGCACAGGCAGGCACAGCACACACACAAACATATGCACGTGCACAGCACAAATATATTCACACACTAGCATGTGAACACACATGCACCCATATGCCCATGCACACACTAATGTGTGCAAGTGCACATACCTATGCACATGCACAGCATATGTATGCAAACAGGCACATGCACACGCATAGCACACACACAGGGAATAAAGTGAATCCGTAAAGCATTAATTCCTGAACACAAGTGAAGCTGACATGTATTTTCCCCTTTTCTTAGCCTTGATGTTTTCCACAACAAAAAGTTTAAGAAAAAAGTTAATGGCAAATGACTTTTGATTCATAGGACTTTCTGATTTTATTCCACAAATATTATGACAGTAGAAATGAATGTAGATATTACATGTGTCCACTAATGGATGAATGGAGAAGAAAAACACGGTCCATCAATACAAGGGAATGCTATTCAGCCTAAAAAGGAAGTCAATTCTGACACAGGATGCAGCAGGGATGAACCTTGAGGGCATTATGCTCAGTGATGTAAGCTAGACACAAAAAAACAAACAGTGCTTGATCCACTCATACAAGGCCCGTAGAGCAGTCGGAAATATAGAGACATAAAGTAGGATGTTGAGGGCCAGAGGCTGAGGGAGGGACAATGGGGAGTGAGTGTTTAATGGGGACTGTTTCAATTTTGCAAGATGAAAAAGTTCTGGAGGATGATGGTGGTCAGGTTTGCACAACAGTGTGAATTACTTCCTGACCCTGAAATGTGCACTTAAAAATGGTTAAGATAGTACATTTTATGTTATGTGTACCAGACCACAATTTTTAAAACTTTTCAAAAAACAACAGGAAATAGTCCATGAATACCACAAAATGTACAACTTCACTAACAACAGAGGGATTAAAACCATAAGCAAAATACTGTGCATACACCTACCAGAATGGCAGACATGAAAGACATACTATCAAATATCAGCAGGATGTGGAGCAATGGAAAGCCTGGTACGCAACGGGGGGATGCAACCACTTCTGAAGCAATCGGGCCACAGATAGCGAAGTCCGTGCACAGAGACCCACAGTGCTCCTCCCAGTTGAACAAAAACCCACCAGCCCTGCACCAGGACACACGGACATGGACTTGCAGCCACAGGAGCCAAACCTGAAGGAACCTGAAGGCCATCACAGACGGATGCAGAAATGAACCATGCACGCTCCTATGAAGGAATATTCCACAGAAATGGAGTACATTTTGTTTAAAGGTAGTAAAACTATAAAAATTATTTTTTAAAGAAAACTATATTTACAAGATGAAAGAATCTTTAATTCTGGCACCTAGGGATTGTCGAATGCTCCTAAAAATAGATTGCTGTGGAAATGTTTATTATAGGGAAATTGATATATTCTCTAGGAAGGACGGGGTGAATGGGCCTGCTACATTTTCTACATTGAAGACATGTACAGGTTTTGATTCTACGTCTGTTAAATCAAGTGGGGCTTCACTGGATTTCTGCTACTGTGGAGATAATCAAATTCTGGGTAGGGGTCAGGAGAAAATTAGTCATAGGTGTTCTTGTGTAATAATTACTGTTGAAAGTGTAAATGATCCATTTACCAGTAAGACTGAGAATAGAATAACTGCTACATTACTTCATATGAGATGATCGTCTGTGCTATTGTTCCTGGAGCTCCAGTGAGTGAGTATTTTGAATGTGAAGTTCATCCAGATCTGAGGATGGACTAAATGGCTAGGTGTGATATGGCTAATAGAAATAATAGGCCTACATTTATACTAATTCGTGGATAAGATATGGGAAGAGGAATTCATGTTGTGAGAGCCAGGGTTAAGGTTAGCACTGGGGCAATAATATATAAATTGATGATGTTGATGGACATAGTGGTTCTTTAATAAGTAATTTGAATGCCTCAGCAATGGGTTGTAATCATCCATGGGGGCTGATGATTTTTGGCCCTTTCTGGATTTGTATATAGCCTAGGATTTTCCATTTAGTTAATATGAGGAATGCTATGGTGAATTAAATCGGGTAATTTGTGAAAGAATGTTGATTATAAACATATTCTTAGGAAGAGGACTTGAACCAGTGCAGAAAAAGTTTCATTTTTACATAATTACTGGGCTCTGCCAGCGTAACGAACCCTGTTCTACAGTAGGGTATGTATAAATTAACTGAATGTAGATTATATCATCATTTAGTTTGAAGACATTTTGTAAAGTAAGCCGTATTGCTCTTGTCCTTTCATACTGGAAGAAATCTGCTATAGACAGAAACCAACCAGGATGACTCCAGTCTGAACTCAGATCACGTGAGACTTTAATCGTTGAACAAACAGACAATTAATAGCAGTTATACCGTTGAAATGTCGTGATCCAGCATCAAGGTCATAAACCATATTGCCCATATGAACTCCAGAATACAATTACACTGTTATCCCCAGTAAAACTTGTTCCATTGACCAGTGTTTTAGAAGAACAGGTGATAAAGCATTTTGACTAGCTGGCCTAAATTTTAATCACTCAGAAGTGGTTTTATTCTCCAAAAAATAAATGGCACACGGGCTCAAGACACACCGGCTTCAGTAGTTGTGGCGTGCAGACTCAGTAGTTGTGGCCCACTGGCTTAGTTGTTCCGTGGCACGTGAGATCTTCCCGGACCGGGGATCGAACCGGGTCCCCTGCATTGGCAGGCGAATTCTTAATCACTGCATCACCAGGGAAGTCCCAGATTCACAGTCTCCCTTTTAATATACCTTAAGCCCAAAGAATCCATGGAAAATTGTTAGAGAAAATAAGGCAATAAATATTGTAAGGACTATAACAGAAGCATATAGTACACAGTTCATATAGACACATCCCAAGCAGTTACAAAGTATATTAAAAGGGAGGCTGCAATTTTAAAAGAATAAGAAAAATTATACCCACAAACTCCCAATCTTTCCTGAAACGTTGCAATCTGAAACCCTATTGTAGGAAGCAGAAGATTCCAGGAAACATTCTACAAATGAAGGACTCCAAACCCTGTGGTTGGATAAGGAATTCTGGAAGGAAGCTATCCTCACCCAAGGAGAGCAGGTTCCTATACTTCTCTAACATCACATCCCTGTACAATTCCCATTGATCTTGGTCCACGCATTCTCACTCCTCTTGACAGAAATCTATGGCCACATCCTGGAATGTCAGCAGTCCCTGAAATTAAACGTACACATGCCATGTGGCCACGGGAAGAGTTCATAATATGACTCAAGAAGAAAACAGCAAGTGAAGAGAAGGTTTTAATTTAGAAGAGTGTCTTCAATTATCCACTAATACATATATATATATATATATATATATATATATATTTTTTTTTTTACAAAGTAACTTTCTCTACCTTATTTCTAACTACAAGAAAAGAGTATGGCATGTGATCCACAAAACCAGTATAGAGACTATACTTGTCTGGCAAAGAAATGATAAAATGATGGTTTCAACACAGGCATATGCATTTTTGAGTGTTTTATTTATATCAAACTGGATAAAATGTGTGTATTTCTCATGCAGAAAAGACCTGTCGAGGTAGAAATGTACCTTTCAACTATTCATGGGTACACGAGTACACTGGGGAGATTGTAAAAGTGCAGATTGTGATTCAGTAGGTCCGGTGGGCCTGAGTTCTATTTTTTTAACAAGCTCATTTTTAACTAGTGATGCCACAGTCTCTGATTCATTAACCACAACTGTGAATATCAGAGACAGAATTAGAAAGGTAAAAATTCATATTTAATTTTGAACTTAAAGTGTTTTATGGATTTTACACCTTTAATAGAATAGTGAGCACAGCAGCAACAATCATTTGTGAGTATTTACTATAGACTGTGTATCTTTCTAATTTTTTTGTGTAGGATTCCAGGAAAAAGGCCTGGGCTGCGGCCACAATGGGCATGGCCCCCAGGCCGGGCCGCCCCTCCATGACCCCCGACGGGGCCCTGCGCTCCTGGCGGCTCCCTCCCCCGCCGCCCCGCTCTCTCCCGGAAGGCCTCGGGGCAGAGCGGTCCCACCCACTGCGCGCTGAACAGAGCCCGCGTTTCCTCAGAGCTGGAACTCCCGGCTCAGGCGGGGTCTCTTCCCTCCGCCTTCACGGAACTGCCCCGAAGCCCGAGGGGAGGGCGACCTCACTGAGGCTGCCGGCTCTGGAGGTGCCCCGGCAGCCGAAGCCACGACAGTCGCGGGGACGGCGGGCCGGGTAAGTGGGCGCCGACCCTCCGCCTGGTCCGGTGCCCGGGCGGCAGCACAAGACCAGCTTCTGAGGGGCAGGGGTTCGCTGCCACCCGCCGCTGCTGTGCAGAAAGAGCGGCCTCCAGCGTCTGGTCCCCGGGAACTTCGGTCCGTCCTCTCGCCCCTGCCCTCGTCCTGGCTCGCGAGGCCTGGTGGGAGTGAGGAGGGGGTCGGCCTGAACGTCCTGAGGGGAAACGGGGCAAGGGAGGCTCAGGGTCCGGCTGCAGCGTCAGCGCCCCTCTTCCCGACTGCGGGGAAAGCGGCTGAAAACTCCTCCCGAGGCGCGCAGGCCCCTTATTCAGCCGAGTCCCTCTGCGCTCCTTCCTCCCTGAGCTAAAGTACCGGGGGGAGGGGACAGGGCAGGGAACTGGCGCAGGTAATGGGGAATATCAAAAGGTGATTGTTAACTAAGGAAAACCAGCTCTCCCAAGGTGAGGAATGCGGCGCTTTTCTTTGCCTGGGCTCACTGAATTCCTTCCTTTGATATGCACCTCAGCTCTCTGGGGCCTGCATTCTGTATTTGCATATCCTGAGTGCCTCAGGGCCCGCCGGCTCACATTGGAGGGCTGCAAGTGCTGAAGACCGTGACATCCTTTGTTTACTGATAGGGCAAGAACTATTCCATTTCTCACAGGCTTGAGGGGCGGACAGTGGAAAAAACTCAGAGAATCTCACTCGGCCTGTACTTTGGTTTACATATAGATAATATTTATACTTAACTGTGCTAATAGAGGTGCTCAAGTCCAATCAACTTGTACTACTGCCCTCTATGTATCAATTTCATCAATATCATAAGATAAATGCCTATAGAATTGACTTAAACCATTTAAATAGGATAAAGACTTTTAAAGGAAACATAATAGAAATATAACAACAAAACCTTTACCACTAAAGGCTGGGTCTGGAACACCCTAAATAAATGTTCCATTGTTAAAATATTGAAAGATGTAGTCAATAGAAATATCAACAAAAATGACAAATAATAAGGGTAGCAGAATGTTGAAATGTTCTATCTTTATCATTAAAGTGGCAGAAAATCATTTATTAGTAGGCACTGGGGGCAGAAGATGCCTGATTTTATATCTGTGTCATATCTGTGCAGTTGTTTCAACAAGTAACTTAAAGACAAAATGGAAAAACAAGGAGGTTTGTGCCTGAGATCATGTTGATGTGAAACCAGGGATGGCCACCTTGTGCCAGGTGAGTTAAGTTTACCTGGCAGGTAGACCGCAGAGCTCCTGGGAAGCAAGGGTTGGAATTTTTCTGCTGGGTGCCCCTTAGGTTCTGTGACTTGACTGACTGTGAGTCATGTTTCGGGAAAGACCTGATCACAGGAAAAGGGTGGGAATAGAGTGATTTGGGGAGCAGCTAACAACATTCATCACAGCTCACGGCCTGAATGAATTTTAAAGAAACAGGAAAACAAATGCTTCTTATGGAATCAGAGAATGTGAGGGCTGGACAGTCCCAGAAAAGGAGGAACACCCATCCCATTTTCCAGATGACAAAACAGAGGTCCAGCAAGGTGAAATCCCTCACCCAAGTTGCACCCGTCTCTCCTCCCCACTACGTGGTTCATGAAAGCAGGACTCTTCCTGTCTTGATCACTGCTGAACCCCAAAAAGGGCCAGGCATCTAGCAGCTGCTCCAAAAATTTGCGTTGACGGTAGGAACAATGCTATTTCTTTCTTTCTCACTCTTATTCAGGATTGTGCCAAGAACTCCCCAGGTTGCAATGTAATTCGATAAATGTAAATATTAATTGAGTTTTGATGTGATGAGGACTTAGGCTTTGAAGGTAACAGACTTGGTTCAGATCTTGGTTCTGCCACTCCATAGCTGTTTGGCTTTGGGAAAATTACTAAACCTCTCTGAGATTATTTCCTCCTTTGTAAAGTGGGGATAAATCTATCTGAGCCAGCAGAGCACCTGCATGAGAGATGTGCACTAAATATTGGTCTTTCTCACTCTCCTACGCCATCTCTCTGTTCTTCCCAGAGAAGCTGTACAGAAGGATATAGTACTTTTGTTTAAAATAGTTAACTAATTAATTTGTTTTTGGCTGCGTTGGGTCTTCGTTGCTATGCGCAGGCTTTCTCTAGTTGCGGCAAGCGGGGGCTACTCTTTGTTGCGGTGCGCGGGCTTCTCATTGCGGTGGCTTCTCTTGCTAGCCTTAACCCCAATGCTAGCCTTAACCCTGGCTCTCACAACATGAATTCCTCTTCCCATATCTTATCCACTAATTAATATAAATGGAGGCATATTATTTCTATTAGACACATCACACCTAGCCATTTACTCCATCCTCAGATCTGGATGAACTTCACATTCAAAATACACACTCACTGGAGCTGTAGGAACAATAGCACAGACAATCATCTCATATGAAGTAATGTAGCAGTTATTCTATTCTCAGTCTTACTGATAAATGGATCATTTACACTTTCAACAGTAATTATTACACAAGAACACCTATGACTAATTTTCTCCTGACCCCTACCCAGAATTTGATTATCTCCGCAGTAGCAGAAATCCAATGAAGCCCCACTTGATTTAACGGAAGTAGCATCAAAACCTGTATATGTCTTCAATGTAGAAAATGTAGCAGGCCCATTCACCCCGTCCCTCTTAGAGAATATGTCAATTTCCCTATAATAAACATTTCCACAGCAATCTATTTTTAGGAGCATTCGACAATCCCTAGGTGCCAGAATTATATACAGCCCAAGTCATCATTAAAACACATCTAACAATCTCCTTTCTATGAATTTGAGCCTCCTACCTACAATTTTGATATGATCAACGCATACATCTCTTATGAAAAGTTTTTTTACGACTAACATTAACCTTATGTATATGAGAGTTTTCACTACTTGTCATCATACCAGGCAACCCACCACAAATTTAAGAAATATGTCTGACAAAAGAGTTATTTTGATAGAGTAAATCATAGAGTTTTCAGTGCTCTTATTCCTGGAATTGAATTCTTCCTAATAATTTTACTTTCTCCATGCTACCTACCACATTACACCACATGCTATATAGTAAAGTTCTCTAAGTAAGCTTCAGGCCCATACCCCCAAAATATTTTTGTATATCCTTCCTGTGCTAATAAACTCTCATTGTTTTTACCATCATTCTACTGACCATTTTCTCAGGAAATATAATTGTATAACAAGCTCTCACTGGTTAATGGTATCCCCATTCTAATAAAAAAACATGAACCCATAAGCTACAGAAGCATCCAACAAATATTTCCTAAAACAGTCCACCACATCAATACTACTTATAATGGCTATTATCATTAATCTAATATACTCTGGTCAAAGAGCACAATGAATAACAAGAATCTTTAATCCAGCAGCATCCACCCTCATGACAATCGCCCTTGTCACAAAAGTAGGACTTTTCCCATTTCACTTCTGAGTGCCTGAAGTCACACGAGGCATCCCATGAACAGCAGACCTGATGCTATCAACATGACAGAATTGCACCCCTATCGGTTTTATACCACATGTCACCATCCATCAACCTAAATATACTATTAATCATAGTGATACTATAAATCATAGCTGGAGGCTGAGGCAGACTTCGCCATACTCACCTGGAAAATATTACACCCTCCTCATCAATTGCCCATATAGGATGAATAACAGCTATTATAATGTATACTCAGATTATAACAATCTTAAACATACTAACTTATATCATAACAACACTATCTTCTTCTTATTTATGCCCAGATCATGTACTACAAGAGTATCATTATCACACACATGAGATAAAACACCTCCGATCACAATCATTTTCCTCACCATTATAGTATCATTAGGATATCGCCCATCACTATCAGGCTTTCTACCCAAATGAATAATTATCCAAGAGATAACAAAAACGACAACATCATTCTACCAACACTAATAGCCATCATAGCAGTCCTCAGCATATATTTCTACTTGCAGCTAACATACTCCACATCACTAACTATATTCCCTTCATTAAACAACACAAACACAAAACAATTTGAACATACAAAGAAATAACCTTCCTATCATTACCAGTCATAATACCCACACGGTTACTACACACAACACCCATTCTATCGGTGCTGGACTAGGAATTTAGGTTAGTTCAGACCAAGAGCTTTCAAAACCCTAAACAAGTGAAATTTACTTAATTCCTAAAAATAAGGATTGCAAGACTTTATTCTACATCAATTGAATGTAAAGCAAACACTGTATTGAAGCCAAATCTTTACGAGATTGATGAGTTTTTACCCCAGGAAACTTTAGTTAACAGGCAAATCCTCTAGTCAACTGGCTTCAGTCTACTTCTCCTTCATTTGAGAAAGAAAAAAAGAAAAAAAAAAGGCAGGATAATCACTGGCAGAATTGAAGCTGCTTCTCTGAAGTTAGAATTCAATGTGTTGATTCACCGCAGGGTTTGCCAGAAAGAGGGCTCAATCTCTGTCTTTAGATTTACAGTCTAAAGCTAACTCAGTCATTTTACCTCTGTTCATACACTGCTGATTATTTTCAACAAATCACAAAGATATCGGCATTTTATATTTACTATTTGGTGCTTGAGCTGGAGTAGCAGGCAGCACCTTAATTATATTAATCCAGGCTGAGCTATGCTGACCTGGACCGCTACTTGGAGATGCCCAAATCTGTAAGGTTGTCATAACAGTCCCTGCACTTGTAATAATTTTCTTTATAGCTGTACCCGTTATGATTGCAGGCTTTGAAAACTGACCTGGGCCACTAATAACTCGGACACCTGAAGTAGCATTTCCCCCAATAAATCATTTAAACTTTTGACTACTTCCCCCATCATTCTTACTCCTACTCATATCACCAATAGTAGAAGCTGGTTCTGGTACCAGTGGGACCGTGTATTCAGCTCTAGCCTGCAATCTGGCCCATGCAGGAGCCTCTGTCGACCTAACTGTTTTCTCCTTACATTTAGCAGGTGTCTCCTCAATTCTTGGTATTATTACATTTATTACTATAGTCTTTTTTTTTTTTTTTACTATAGTCTTTAATACAAAACCAGCAGTCATATCCCAATACCAAACATCATTATTTGTTTAATCTTCCCCAACTATAGCCATATTACTATAATTACCAATCTCAGTCCAAGCAGCCAGAATTGCCATGCTGTTAAGAGATAGAAATCTAAACATTACTTTCTTTGACCCTGCAGGAGGAGACCGAATCCTATACCAACACCTCTTTTGATACTTTGCTCACCCTGAAGTCTGTATTCATGGCCTAACAGGGTTTGTTATAAACTCACATATCATTACATACTATTTAGGACAAAAATTGCCTTTCAGCTATCTGGGAATAGTATGAGTCATGTCCACTGGTTTTTTAGGAGTTCTCTTGTGGGCCCATCATATGTTTACCATAGGGATAGCTGTGGACTCAGGAGCATACTTTGCATCAGCTACCGTAATTACTTCTATCCCTACAGGAGTAAAAGTATCTAGCTGATTAGCAACTCTTTATTTAATTTTTCTTTTTCTTCTCTTTTTTTTTTTTTTTGGCTGAGTTGGGTCTTGCTTGCTGCGCATGGGCTTTCTCTGGTTGCGGTGAGCGGCAGCTACTCTTCGTTGCGGTGTGCGGCCCTTTCATTGCAGTGGCTTCTCTTGTTGCAGAGCACGGCCTCTAGGCGCGTGGGCTTCAGTAGTTGTGGCTTGCGGGCTCTCGAGGGCAGGCTCAGTAGTCGTGGCACACGGGCTTTTTGCTCCGCGGCATGTGGAATCTTCCCAGACAAGGGCTCGAACCCGTGTCCCCTGCATTGGCAGGCGAATTCTTAACCACTGCGTCACCAGGGAAGTCCCTGGTTAGCAACTGTTCACGGAGGGAATACTATATGACCTCCCACTATATTATGAGTTTTAGGCTTTAGGTTTTCTTTTTACAGTAGGTGGTTTGACAGGAATCATCTTAGCCAACTCATCCCCAGACATTGTCCTCCAGGATACATACTATGTAGTAGCACACTTCCATGACCTAATGTCCATGGGAGCAGTCTTCACTATTATAGGAGGCTTCCTACACTGATTCCCACTATTCTCAGGTTATACAGTTAACTCAGCATGAGCAAAAATTCACTTCACAAGTATATTTGTAGTAGTAAATATGACTTCCTGCCGCACTTTCGTGGCCTCTCAGGGATGTCACTACGTTAGTCTGAGTACCCTGAGGCACACACAACATGAAATATTTTGTCTTTAGGCTCATTCATCTCAGTAGCAGCAGTAATGCTAATAATCTTCATACTTTGAAAAGCATTTGTGTCTAAACAAGAAGTCTTAGCAGTGGAAATTGCTACTCCTAACCTAGAATGGTTACACGGATGTCCTCCACCATATCCTACGTTTCAAGATCCTACCTATGTAAATGTAAAATAAGGAAGGACTCAAGTCCTTTTCAACCAGTTTCAAGCCAACACCATAACAATTATGTCTTCCTCAATAAATGAGATAAAAGTAAAAAGTGATGTAGCTTTGTCAAAGTTAAATGATAGGCTAAAATCCTGTATATCACTAAGGCATATCAATTTCATCTAGGCTCTCAAGATACAACATCACCGATTATGGAAGAACTTTTACATTTTCTTCGTCACACATTAATAGTGATTTTTAAAATAAGTTCTCTAGTCCTCTATATCATTTCACTAATATTGACATCTAAACTCATATGCATACAATAGATGCACAGGTAGAGAAAATGTGAACAATTTACTAGCTATTATTGTAATCTTAATTGCCCTATCATCATTGTGAATCCTTTACATGATACATGAAATCAATAACTCTTCCCAAACCATAAAAAACTATGGGTCAGTAATGATACTGAAGCCACAAATCCACAGATTACGAAGATTTAAATGTTGACTCCTCTGTAATCCCCACATCAGAGCTAAAACCAGGAGCATAATGACTAATAGAAGTCAACAACCGAGTAGTTAGGGATAGTCCTTGAATATTAGTTTCATCTGAAATTGTTGTACACTCCGGCGTTGTTCCTTCTCAGGCCTTAAAGGAGCTGCTATCCCAGGACACCTAACTTAAAGAATCCTAATATCAACAGGACCAGGCCTATGTTGTGGACAAGAGAGCTCGTTTTCCTGAGTTCAAAGACAGGACACAGGGATATGGCTGAGATATGGGGTGAATCTGCAGCCCATGGGGATGCACTCTCCAAGCTCCAGTATAGGAATGGGGCCTCTAGGGTCCCAGGCCACCCACCACGCCCTCTGGAGCAGGATCTGGGCAACATTCCCTGTCAGTGATGAGGCAGCCCTAGCACTTGTCACGCCCCGATGTCGTGTCCTATGTGGGCCCCATGCTCTTGGCACCACACCCCACACTCTGCAGGTCCATGCTACAGGGTCCTTCATGCCTCAGGAGTAGAGACCACACAGCAAGCAGTTCCCTCCCCAACCAGCAGGAGGAGGGGAGGAGAGCAGGGGCACCAGGGGACTCTCACTCAGACAACAACACCCCAGCAGTGCCAGCGGGGACAGTGATGATGCAGATGAGGCACAGACCAAGAGATGGGACCAGAGGACCCAAAAGGCAGCTGGTCAGGTCCTGGCTCACCTGCACCCCAGACACCTTTGTCCCGCATACACCCCCTTCCTCATACACCCTCTCCTTAAATGCAGATTCTTCAGATGCGAACAGGCAGAGCTTCAGACTGAAAGTCAGCTCTTCCAAAATGACCTGTCAGCAAACACTGCAGGATTCCACTCCAGTGGGTGCCCTGGAGTCGACAACTCAGGGACTGAAGTGGATATCGGTGCCAGGGGCAGTGGGAGGGAATGGGGAATGAGACTTTCATGGTTGTGGAATTTTGGTTTTGCAAGACGAATAGTTCTAGGGATGGTGGTGATGGCTCCACGAGAAAGTGAATCTATCTGATGCCTCAGAAACGTGCACTTAAAATGGTGATGATGGTAAAGGGTATGTGACGTGTGTTTTATTTCACTTAAAATAAATTCTTAAAATAATGTCTTGTTAATTGAGATTCCATTTCGACTCCCCTTCATCACAAATGTCGGAGGCCCAGACACAGTCCCCTACCTTAGGGGCCATCACGGTACCCTCACAGAGCACGTGGGAGACCATTCTTTGGGGGGCCTAGTCTGTGCTCACCTGACCTCTGTCCAGGGGGACCCAGGCAGTGGTGACCCCCATAGATTAGACATATGATGTGCTATAGTATTAGTATGATACCACCAAGTGTTGTCACTCACCGGAACACAGAGCAGCAACCCACTCAAACATGCCTGACCTCCTATGATTGTGACAAGATGAAGAGAAGAAAAGGAACCACAGGTTAATCAGGACAACACCCTTAATGCAGAGGTTGGAAATCTCAAAGGGGACAGGACACACTGCAGGCAAAGAGCGCATATGCGGTCTCCCCATCCATGTGATCCTGACTCATGCAGGTATGGTGAGACCCACACAGTCCCCGCACCCTATACCTGGGGCCACACATCCACACTCACCAGGGTGACCCACCTCCCCAGACCCCTCCACCTGGGTCACATGTCCACAGTCCCAGGGTGACCTCACCTCCCCAGACCCTGCACCTGGGGTCACACGTCCCCTTGGTCAGGACACCATGGCTCTGCAGGGGGCTCCCCCAATGTGGAAACAAGCTGGGTCCCTGGGACCTCCTGGGATGGGAAAAAGTGTCAGGTGGGTCTCCTTTCCCCACACTTGTCCCACAGGAGTCCTCCTCTTCTCACTTTGGTTCTGTGTGATTTTAACTGTTTTTACAGCTTTCATACTAGAGTTGAACACACGACCCTGGTGCTGGCATGCTCAGTCCTTTCTCGCCTCACTTACATGTTGAGAAAACTCACAGGACAGCAGGGCTGAAAGCCGAGGGGCAGCTCTGGACTCTGCTGAGTATGGACGGTAGACTGGAGGGAGAGCTCAGCAGCAGCCTCAGCTGTCACCCATCGGCCTTTTGCCCGATCTGCGTGCCCTGCAATCAATTCAGCAGCTAAACCTGCTTCCCTATGCACCATGCACGTGCTGGTAAATTGGAATTATTGCCAGGTAGTCCTCCTGAGGATTCTCCATGAGCCCCAGGGAAGGTGAACCTTGCAGGGATTAAGACTAAGGCCCCGACCATAGCACTGACCCTTGGGAGGACCAGGTCACCACACTCAGAAGAGAGGCTGTTACGTAGACAAGCCCACCTCAGCTCCAGACCCCAGACATCTAAGCACAGACATTCAGATGCAGGCACGGAGCTTCCCAGTACTGAGGCCAGGCCGGGTCTCTACCCAGGTCCCCATAGTCCTAGCGTACACAGAACATGGTCAGTTCTAAATCTTCTTATTATAGACAACACATGGTCAGCTCTAAACATAATCAGTAGACAGGACATGCAGGGGTCTAAATCTACCATGTAGACACAACTTGATCATGTTTAAACTAGCTTAGGGTTGATCTCATAGGGGGTACAGATCACACACATGGGTCTCTCATCTTTGGACACCCACATCAGGAAACTGAACAAAATCTTTGTCATTAAACATTTCAACAGGCAAAACAGAAATGTTCCCAATTTCTCTGGCCACCTGATGTTCAGGATCCACGGGCGAGCCACGAACTTCTTAGAGTGCAGCCCAGTCTGCTGCCAGGACAGACAAGAAGTGGCCTGATTCCAGCCTCCCAGGCTTCCAGAAGGAGGCGGCCACACTGGAAGCCAGGTCAGGAGAGTCCTGCCTGGTCCGGGCCGGGAGATCCGGTCTGTCCATTTGGCTGGCCGATTCCGGGCGGGGCGCTCAGGGCCTCTGAGAGCCCTGCACTCAGGTCCTGCTTCCCTGCAGCGTGTGCGTGTGCGTGTGCGTATGCGTGTGCGTGTGTGTGTGTGTGTGTAGAGGGGGCGGTGGCTGACGGCTCCCATGGTTCCCAACCCGGGCACAGCGCTGTCTTCGAGGGGAGGCACGGGGAGAGGTAGGGGCACAGAAGCCGTTGGAGAGGAGAACCCACCGCGGAACTCCTTGCACACTGGCTCGCCCCACCCGGAGACCCGCCTGGCCATCGTGGGCCGCATGTCGCCCCCCAGTCCCCCACCCCCGAGGGCAGGGTGACTGCTCTATCAACAGCACAGGGTCTCACATGAAGGAGACCCAGTGGGGACTGTCAGCCCCCGACTCCTGATGCTGTGTTTGGGGAGAATGAACCCCCTTGACTGGGCGATGGGACCCTGTGAGGAAAGAGGTGGCGGCCCGATCCAAGTCGGGGCCTGGCTGAGATATGAGAAAACAGGAGCCAAGAGCAAGGCCTGGAGGCCAGGCCAACAGGAGGGACACCCCCAGCCTTGGCCGGGCTCTCCAACGGTGATATTGTTGCTTTAGGGGACCTGGGACAGGTGACTGGATGTAATGGGAGTCTAAACTGGACCCTGAATGGGGCTTAAAGAAGGTGTGAAGGATGTTACTGAGACAGTGACAGTCATTGGAAGACAAACTCTGTGTCAGGATATCCTGCTCCATCCATTTAAATCCCTGAGATCTGTGACCTTTACGTGCCTACGCAGGATTGTTAGAGCAGCTGCGTGCGGATATACCTGGGGCACAATTCAGTCTGCAGCCAACTTGCAAGTGGTTCCAGCAAACACACAGGTGTGCGCACAGGCAGGCACAGCACACACACAAACATATGCACGTGCACAGCACAAATATATTCACACACTAGCATGTGAACACACATGCACCCATATGCCCATGCACACACTAATGTGTGCAAGTGCACATACCTATGCACATGCACAGCATATGTATGCAAACAGGCACATGCACACGCATAGCACACACACAGGGAATAAAGTGAATCCGTAAAGCATTAATTCCTGAACACAAGTGAAGCTGACATGTATTTTCCCCTTTTCTTAGCCTTGATGTTTTCCACAACAAAAAGTTTAAGAAAAAAGTTAATGGCAAATGACTTTTGATTCATAGGACTTTCTGATTTTATTCCACAAATATTATGACAGTAGAAATGAATGTAGATATTACATGTGTCCACTAATGGATGAATGGAGAAGAAAAACACGGTCCATCAATACAAGGGAATGCTATTCAGCCTAAAAAGGAAGTCAATTCTGACACAGGATGCAGCAGGGATGAACCTTGAGGGCATTATGCTCAGTGATGTAAGCTAGACACAAAAAAACAAACAGTGCTTGATCCACTCATACAAGGCCCGTAGAGCAGTCGGAAATATAGAGACATAAAGTAGGATGTTGAGGGCCAGAGGCTGAGGGAGGGACAATGGGGAGTGAGTGTTTAATGGGGACTGTTTCAATTTTGCAAGATGAAAAAGTTCTGGAGGATGATGGTGGTCAGGTTTGCACAACAGTGTGAATTACTTCCTGACCCTGAAATGTGCACTTAAAAATGGTTAAGATAGTACATTTTATGTTATGTGTACCAGACCACAATTTTTAAAACTTTTCAAAAAACAACAGGAAATAGTCCATGAATACCACAAAATGTACAACTTCACTAACAACAGAGGGATTAAAACCATAAGCAAAATACTGTGCATACACCTACCAGAATGGCAGACATGAAAGACATACTATCAAATATCAGCAGGATGTGGAGCAATGGAAAGCCTGGTACGCAACGGGGGGATGCAACCACTTCTGAAGCAATCGGGCCACAGATAGCGAAGTCCGTGCACAGAGACCCACAGTGCTCCTCCCAGTTGAACAAAAACCCACCAGCCCTGCACCAGGACACACGGACATGGACTTGCAGCCACAGGAGCCAAACCTGAAGGAACCTGAAGGCCATCACAGACGGATGCAGAAATGAACCATGCACGCTCCTATGAAGGAATATTCCACAGAAATGGAGTACATTTTGTTTAAAGGTAGTAAAACTATAAAAATTATTTTTTAAAGAAAACTATATTTACAAGATGAAAGAATCTTTAATTCTGGCACCTAGGGATTGTCGAATGCTCCTAAAAATAGATTGCTGTGGAAATGTTTATTATAGGGAAATTGATATATTCTCTAGGAAGGACGGGGTGAATGCGCCTGCTACATTTTCTACATTGAAGACATGTACAGGTTTTGATTCTACGTCTGTTAAATCAAGTGGGGCTTCACTGGATTTCTGCTACTGTGGAGATAATCAAATTCTGGGTAGGGGTCAGGAGAAAATTAGTCATAGGTGTTCTTGTGTAATAATTACTGTTGAAAGTGTAAATGATCCATTTACCAGTAAGACTGAGAATAGAATAACTGCTACATTACTTCATATGAGATGATCGTCTGTGCTATTGTTCCTGGAGCTCCAGTGAGTGAGTATTTTGAATGTGAAGTTCATCCAGATCTGAGGATGGACTAAATGGCTAGGTGTGATATGGCTAATAGAAATAATAGGCCTACATTTATACTAATTCGTGGATAAGATATGGGAAGAGGAATTCATGTTGTGAGAGCCAGGGTTAAGGTTAGCATTGGGGCAATAATATATAAATTGATGATGTTGATGGACATAGTGGTTCTTTAATAAGTAATTTGAATGCCTCAGCAATGGGTTGTAATCATCCATGGGGGCTGATGATTTTTGGCCCTTTCTGGATTTGTATATAGCCTAGGATTTTCCATTTAGTTAATATGAGGAATGCTATGGTGAATTAAATCGGGTAATTTGTGAAAGAATGTTGATTATAAACATATTCTTAGGAAGAGGACTTGAACCAGTGCAGAAAAAGTTTCATTTTTACATAATTACTGGGCTCTGCCAGCGTAACGAACCCTGTTCTACAGTAGGGTATGTATAAATTAACTGAATGTAGATTATATCATCATTTAGTTTGAAGACATTTTGTAAAGTAAGCCGTATTGCTCTTGTCCTTTCATACTGGAAGAAATCTGCTATAGACAGAAACCAACCAGGATGACTCCAGTCTGAACTCAGATCACGTGAGACTTTAATCGTTGAACAAACAGACAATTAATAGCAGTTATACCGTTGAAATGTCGTGATCCAGCATCAAGGTCATAAACCATATTGCCCATATGAACTCCAGAATACAATTACACTGTTATCCCCAGTAAAACTTGTTCCATTGACCAGTGTTTTAGAAGAACAGGTGATAAAGCATTTTGACTAGCTGGCCTAAATTTTAATCACTCAGAAGTGGTTTTATTCTCCAAAAAATAAATGGCACACGGGCTCAAGACACACCGGCTTCAGTAGTTGTGGCGTGCAGACTCAGTAGTTGTGGCCCACTGGCTTAGCTGTTCCGTGGCACGTGAGATCTTCCCGGACCGGGGATCGAACCGGGTCCCCTGCATTGGCAGGCGAATTCTTAATCACTGCATCACCAGGGAAGTCCCAGATTCACAGTCTCCCTTTTAATATACCTTAAGCCCAAAGAATCCATGGAAAATTGTTAGAGAAAATAAGGCAATAAATATTGTAAGGACTATAACAGAAGCATATAGTACACAGTTCATATAGACACATCCCAAGCAGTTACAAAGTATATTAAAAGGGAGGCTGCAATTTTAAAAGAATAAGAAAAATTATACCCACAAACTCCCAATCTTTCCTGAAACGTTGCAATCTGAAACCCTATTGTAGGAAGCAGAAGATTCCAGGAAACATTCTACAAATGAAGGACTCCAAACCCTGTGGTTGGATAAGGAATTCTGGAAGGAAGCTATCCTCACCCAAGGAGAGCAGGTTCCTATACTTCTCTAACATCACATCCCTGTACAATTCCCATTGATCTTGGTCCACGCATTCTCACTCCTCTTGACAGAAATCTATGGCCACATCCTGGAATGTCAGCAGTCCCTGAAATTAAACGTACACATGCCATGTGGCCACGGGAAGAGTTCATAATATGACTCAAGAAGAAAACAGCAAGTGAAGAGAAGGTTTTAATTTAGAAGAGTGTCTTCAATTATCCACTAATACATATATATATATATATATATATATATATATATTTTTTTTTTTTTACAAAGTAACTTTCTCTACCTTATTTCTAACTACAAGAAAAGAGTATGGCATGTGATCCACAAAACCAGTATAGAGACTATACTTGTCTGGCAAAGAAATGATAAAATGATGGTTTCAACACAGGCATATGCATTTTTGAGTGTTTTATTTATATCAAACTGGATAAAATGTGTGTATTTCTCATAGAGAAAAGACCTGTCGAGGTAGAAATGTACCTTTCAACTATTCATGGGTACACGAGTACACTGGGGAGATTGTAAAAGTGCAGATTGTGATTCAGTAGGTCCGGTGGGCCTGAGTTCTATTTTTTTAACAAGCTCATTTTTAACTAGTGATGCCACAGTCTCTGATTCATTAACCACAACTGTGAATATCAGAGACATAATTAGAAAGGTAAAAATTCATATTTAATTTTGGACTTAAAGTGTTTTATGGATTTTACACCTTTAATAGAATAGTGAGCACAGCAGCAACAATCATTTGTGAGTATTTACTATAGACTGTGTATCTTTCTAATTTTTTTGTGTAGGATTCCAGGAAAAAGGCCTGGGCTGCGGCCACAATGGGCATGGCCCCCAGGCCGGGCCGCCCCTCCTGGACCCCCGACGGGGCCCTGCGCTCCTGGCGGCTCCCTCCCCCGCCGCCCCGCTCCCTCCCGGAAGGCCTCGGGGCAGAGCGGTCCCACCCACTGCGCGCTGAACAGAGCCCGCGTTTCCTCAGAGCTGGAACTCCCGGCTCAGGCGGGGTCTCTTCCCTCCGCCTTCACGGAACTGCCCCGCAGCCCGAGGGGAGGGCGACCTCACTGAGGCTGCCGGCTCTGGAGGTGCCCCGGCGGCCGAAGCCATGACAGTCGCGGGGACGGCGGGCTGGGTAAGTGGGCGCCGACCCTCCGCCTGGTCCGGTGCCCGGGCGGCAGCACAAGACCAGCTTCTGAGGGGCAGGGGTTCGCTGCCACCCGCCGCTGCTGTGCAGAAAGAGCGGCCTCCAGCGTCTGGTCCCCGGGAACTTCGGTCCGTCCTCTCGCCCCTGCCCTCGTCCTGGCTCGCGAGGCCTGGTGGGAGTGAGGAGGGGGTCGGCCTGAATGTCCTGAGGGGAAACGGGGCAAGGGAGGCTCAGGGTCCGGCTGCAGCGTCAGCGCCCCTCTTCCCGACTGCGGGGAAAGCGGCTGAAAACTCCTCCCGAGGTGCGCAGGCCCCTTATTCAGCCGAGTCCCTCTGCGCTCCTTCCTCCCTGAGCTAAAGTACCGGGGGGAGGGGACAGGGCAGGGAACTGGCGCAGGTAATGGGGAATATCAAAAGGTGATTGTTAACTAAGGAAAACCAGCTCTCCCAAGGTGAGGAATGCGGCGCTTTTCTTTGCCTGGGCTCACTGAATTCCTTCCTTTGATATGCACCTCAGCTCTCTGGGGCCTGCATTCTGTATTTGCATATCCTGAGTGCCTCAGGGCCCGCCGGCTCACATTGGAGGGCTGCAAGTGCTGAAGACCGTGACATCCTTTGTTTACTGATAGGGCAAGAACTATTCCATTTCTCACAGGCTTGAGGGGCGGACAGTGGAAAAAACTCAGAGAATCTCACTCGGCCTGTACTTTGGTTTACATATAGATAATATTTATACTTAACTGTGCTAATAGAGGTGCTCAAGTCCAATCAACTTGTACTACTGCCCTCTATGTATCAATTTCATCAATATCATAAGATAAATGCCTATAGAATTGACTTAATCCATTTAAATAGGATAAAGACTTTTAAAGGAAACATAATAGAAATATAACAACAAAACCTTTACCACTAAAGGCTGGGTCTGGAACACCCTAAATAAATGTTCCATTGTTAAAATATTGAAAGATGTAGTCAATAGAAATATCAACAAAAATGACAAATAATAAGGGTAGCAGAATGTTGAAATGTTCTATCTTTATCATTAAAGTGGCAGAAAATCATTTATTAGTAGGCACTGGGGGCAGAAGATGCCTGATTTTATATCTGTGTCATATCTGTGCAGTTGTTTCAACAAGTAACTTAAAGACAAAATGGAAAAACAAGGAGGTTTGTGCCTGAGATCATGTTGATGTGAAACCAGGGATGGCCACCTTGTGCCAGGTGAGTTAAGTTTACCTGGCAGATAGACCGCAGAGCTCCTGGGAAGCAAGGGTTGGAATTTTTCTGCTGGGTGCCCCTTAGGTTCTGTGACTTGACTGACTGTGAGTCATGTTTCGGGAAAGACCTGATCACAGGAAAAGGGTGGGAATAGAGTGATTTGGGGAGCAGCTAACAACATTCATCACGGCTCAAGGCCTGAATGAATTTTAAAGAAACAGGAAAACAAATGCTTCTTATGGAATCAGAGAATGTGAGGGCTGGACAGTCCCAGAAAAGGAGGAACACCCATCCCATTTTCCAGATGACAAAACAGAGGTCCAGCAAGGTGAAATCCCTCACCCAAGTTGCACCCGTCTCTCCTCCCCACTACGTGGTTCATGAAAGCAGGACTCTTCCTGTCTTGATCACTGCTGAACCCCAAAAAGGGCCAGGCATCTAGCAGCTGCTCCAAAAATTTGCGTTGACGGTAGGAACAATGCTATTTCTTTCTTTCTCACTCTTATTCAGGATTGTGCCAAGAACTCCCCAGGTTGCAATGTAATTCGATAAATGTAAATATTAATTGAGTTTTGTTGTGATGAGGACTTAGGCTTTGAAGGTAACAGACTTGGTTCAGATCTTGGTTCTGCCACTCCATAGCTGTTTGGCTTTGGGAAAATTACTAAACCTCTCTGAGATTATTTCCTCCTTTGTAAAGTGGGGATAAATCTATCTGAGCCAGCAGAGCACCTGCATGAGAGATGTGCACTAAATATTGGTCTTTCTCACTCTCCTACGCCATCTCTCTGTTCTTCCCAGAGAAGCTGTACAGAAGGATATAGTACTTTTGTTTAAAATAGTTAATTAATTAATTAATTAATTTGTTTTTGGCTGCGTTGGGTCTTCGTTGCTATGCGCAGGCTTTCTCTAGTTGCGGCAAGCGGGGGCTACTCTTTGTTGCGGTGCGCGGGCTTCTCATTGCGGTGGCTTCTCTTGCTGTGCTTGTTGTGGAGCACCAGTTCTAGGCACATGGGCTTCAGTACTTGTGGTCTGCAGGCTCAGTAGTTGTGGCCCATGGGCTTAGCTGCTGCGCGGCATGTGGGATCTTCCCTGACCAGAGCTCGAACCCATGTCCCCTGCCTTGGCAGGCAGATTCTTAACCACTGCGCCACCGGGGAAGTCCGATATAGTACTTTTTAAAGAAGGGTTTGAATTTATTTCAGATTGTGTACATTTTTCTTGTAGTTAAGATTATTCCACTATAGAAACATAAACACGCAAAACCACTCCAAATGCAGTATTGTATGGTTTAGATATTATCAGTCACATTTTATAAGTAATTGGGCAAATTCCAAAGCACTAGGTACTGGGGCTTAAGGAGACTCAAATCTGGGGTGACCCCACCCCAATTTCAAGAGCAGGGTGTGCTTTTGAAATCCATGTTTCATCTGGTCTTTGTTTCTCATCCATCCTCTGTGTCTGCCTTTCTCAAGAAGGCTCAGATCCTCGGCTTTCACACCCTCCCGGCTGGCTGTGCCCCAGCTCCCGGCCTGGAACCTCTGCGTGCCTGAGTGTGCCTGCTCCCCCTGTGCATCACCAGCTTTGCCAGGGAGCTGCTGTATCGTGCACTGCTTGCTGTACCCAGAGTACCTGGACCCTTCTGGTACATGAAGTGCACCCTCCTCACCATGTGTGCAGCCCATCCCCTTACCTTATATCCTGCCTCTAAGCCAGGCTTGGGGGTGACTACAGTGTGCATTCAGCTGTGTGAGGTGCTGGGATCAAAGTGAAGTTCCCAACTTTTGAAGTGGCAGGCTTGAGGGGCACACAGTGATTTAAAGTCGGGTCACCTGACTTAAAGGGGGGACTGATTGATTTAAAGCCAAGGCAGCTGACTTAAAGCCTGCGTCCCTCAGCTGCAGGACGAGACCAACTTTGGCGGTGCACGGGTTCGCTCCAAGCCAGCACTGCTGTTCAGGAAGAGATTCCAGTAGCGCCTTAGTGCAGGGGGACTTGGTCCGTTGTCTTGCCCCTGCCCTCAGAGGGGGACCACCTGCTCTTCTGGAGAATCAGGGAGGGGGAAGTTCAGAGTCCCGGCTGGAGTTGCGGCACCGCTTGTCTGATGGCAGGGAAAGGGGGACAGGGCTGTGTGGTGTCCTGGGGCTGGACTCAGCAGGTCGACTCAGCCTCTCAGCCTCCTAACCTCCCCCCCCCCACACACTCCACAAGAGTTTCCAATAATATGTAATTGCGCCTTAGGTTCTCGGTCTTCAAACTCATCCCCAGGCTCCCAGGTCCCTTGATTCAGCCAATTCCTCTGTGCTCTTTCTTCTATTAGATACAGTCCCAGAGGGAGGGGCTGGGGGATGGGACTGGAGGGATGCCGGCAGCACTGGCCTCAGCTGACTAAAGAGATCCGGGGCCTGCGCTATCACACATGTGCGAGGACCCTTAAGGCGGAATCGAGGGGGCCCGTTAGAGGCAGTCCTTGCTGCCTCAAGTGATTATGGATCACCGTCGGGTGGGGAGCACGCTGACCCCTGAGAAGTACTTTTAGGAGGATGTGTTCCTCCCTCGGCTTCAAGGACGTGGGTGGGCTTCAGGGCTCCAGTTCCCCTCCAGGCCTCCAGGTCCGACTGCAACGCAGCGGCCTTGCAGACCCGCCTTCCTGTCCCAGAACTTGCCAGGCTCCAGGAAGAATCCAGACAGCAGAGATGGTGCCTGAGGGCTCCAGCTTGAAAAGTGCTGTCCCTGGGGACCCAACAGTGGAGGGAGGAAGGGTGAAGGGAGTGGGGGGGTGGGGTCGGGAGGGGTGGCTGCCCTGGGAGACGTTGAGAGAGAAATATCGCCCCCCACACCCCCTGCCCCTGCAACTGACCCATTGATGCCATAGTATCTCAGGGCCTTTTAGTCAGAGATGCCTCTGCTTCTTTACTCCTGTGTTCAAAACTATGCAAAACCAACTCTTCATCCTCTTGCTGCCTTGCCCGGACTTTTAAAGCACTGTTCTTTTGAAGCACTCGTTCCCTAAACTGCAGTTTGGAGCTGTCCCAGCTATTTAAAAGTGTTCTCCTTAAACTGAGACTAAATCCTACTCTTTTGGAAAAACGGCCTTCACTTCACTGGAGATCGTCTTTTCTGCCCATTCCTTCCTTCTACTGCCCTCTTAAGAACCCCTTTGCTCAAAGAGCTTGGTGATTTATTTTTTGCTTGATGTCAAAGAGAAACCTTCCCCATGCACCCCAAAAAGCTTTCCTGGAACATAGGTGTTTCACAACCATGACAGTGTTTTGCAGTTAGTATACACTGGGTAGAGTGCCTAGCAATCCCTCCAAGAGCCAGAGGTGAGCAGACCTTTACTTATTTGATTGGATGCCCTTCAAGTTTAGGAAGGTCCCATTCTTATGACCCAGCAGGTAAGACAGAGCCCTGGATGGCTGTGGCTGTGATTAGATAACTTCTGATGATTTTATTTCCCTTACTGAGCTGCTGCTTCTAGGTTAAATTCGTTTTATTATCTGTCCATTTTTAAAGAAAGGCTGACAAAGTCACTGTAATAGGTCAGGAGTCTGAACTCAGGGTTGGTCAAAGGTACTCACAGGGAGGAAGGTGGATAAAAATAGGTGGGTAAAATAGGAGGGTTGGCAAGTACAGCCAGGACACCCGTGTTCATCATGCATACTAATAAAGGCCAGAATCTCCTCATTTATCTCTGGTGGGAAGTGCTGATGGTTTCACAGGATCAAACTCAAATCATATTCAAACTAGGGGATTTCCCTGAGCATGAAAGGAAGTATCCGTCCCTAGCAGGAGTCGCTGCCGAGGAATAAAGACGTAGATGTAGAGAACGGACCTGAGGACACAGGGAGGGGGAAGGGTATGCTGGGATGAAGTGAGAGAGTAGCATGGACATATATACACTACCAAAGGTGAAATAGATAGCTATTGGGAAGCAGCTGCATATAGCACAGGGAGATCAGCTCAGTGCTTTGTGACCACCTAGAGGGGTGGGATAGGGAAGGTGGGAGGGAGACACAAGAGGGAGAGGATATGGGGATATATGTATACGAATAGTTGATTCACTTTGTTATACAGCAGAAGCTAACACAACAAGGTAAAGCAATTATACTCCAATAAAGATGTTAACAACAACAACAACAAAAAAAAAAACCCCAAAATCTAAGTCAATCAAGCCAACGGAGACAATGTATGTGTTTACAATTCAAGAAATCCACAAGGGAATCCTTTATTCTGTAGGCAATGAATGGTCCATTCGAAAAGGAAAAAAAACTTTCTAAAATGTTGTCTTTCCATTTATTGTTCAGAACATCATTTTTATACCTCTGCATTTCTTACTATTCAAAGCCAAGTCACGTGAGTTACAGGGAAGCAGCTGATGGATTTAAAGTTGGGTCACTTGATTTAAAAACCAGTGGCAGTTGATTGATTTAAATCCCGGTCATATGACATGAGGAGGGGGTGCTAAAAACTGCTTTTTCATCTCTGGCTCAGAATATCATATTTACCTTGGTTTTTCTTATGATTTAGAAAACTTGAGCTGTCTCTCCTTGGAATCATCAGGAGAAAAATACAGTATTTCAGGTTCATTCTTGAAACCAACTTCTCACGGTTAAGGTGTATTGGCTACAAGATCTTCCTTCTTCAAGAGATTCCAAACCTCTGTAAGACATTTCATTGTAATTGGAGAAAAAAGAAGAATGAATTCAGGCCAGCAGCTGCAGGAGGCCAAGGCAGCCCCCAGGACTAGGGAAGGAGGAGGAGGAAGGGCTGAGAGGAAGGCCATTAGAGCAGACAACCTCCAGAGGGCGCTGAAGCACCGGCAGAGCCCACCTGCCACTCCCAGTTTGGCACTCCAGGGTCAGATTTGGATTTGGAGATGGGGTTGCTGTAACCCCAAGGAGGTGAGCAGAGAGGAGGAGTTGATTACCGGTCTCCTCTGACTCTCTGACCCAAATTGTCTGGCTTCACAGCGGGGACAGGGTTTTGCTTTCAGCAAACTGATGGGGCACTTCCAGGCTGGTCGGGTTGCCCAGTGGCCCGACAGCCTGACAGGCTGACTGCGGTGTGACTGCCCTTTGTTTCTCCAGAATCTGTGCATCAGGAGGTGCATGGGTGCGGGAGCCCATCCACCGCCCCTCCCCCCAAGGGGGATGGCACCTTCCCTGGCTGTACCCTATGATCACCAGGTACTTGAAATGAATGCAAGTTTTTTGACTTCAAGGAAAAGCTCACATAACCGTTTCTTCCTCATAATGTGTGGGATTTACTATAATGGAAGGACATTTGAAAGAACAGGTAGAAAACTCACCTGTTGGTCTCCATGTAGGAGTTTATTTTGCATGAATCCCTCCTACGTGAGTAGATAGCAGAGGTTTATTTTTGTTCCCGTGTGTGTAGTTGTGGCAGAGGATGTAGGTATGGTGATTTGAAGCCCTCAAAGAAATATTCTCAGAACTCTCAAGATTTCTCTTGATCGGAACCGAAAGAGACCTGGAAAAGGAGGAAAAGAAAAGGAGGAGGGAGAACGAATGACTGTTTCTCAGTAAATTCACCTTCCTGGTTGATTGTTCTGTCTTCTCATTTCTTTTAACTTCTATGTATGTCTAATGGAATAATGTAGAAAGGCTGATTTTTATGCTTTAAAAGATTTTACATCAAAAAGAAACTAGAAGTGGCTAACAGAACTTATTCAAATCAATTTTGCATAGAGACTTTGATATTAATTTTGGATACTAAAATGGGTTTATCCCAATTTTCTCTTTCTTTTTGAGTGAATATTTGTAACATATTTTTGTAGATAATAATTTATCCTAGATATACAAAATTGTGAGAATGGGTACCATTTTTTACCACTTAAATGATTTCTTTTAAATGAATAGATTGTACACGTTAAATGCCAATGTTGTGTCTTACGTGTTGTTTTTTAATTCCTTGATTTCCAAAACTTGTGTTTATTTAATTGATTTCTATCTAATAATCTGTGTCTCCCCTTTATTGTTTCTTACTTTATATTCTATTGATCTATAGTTAATTTACATTATTATATTAGTTTCAGAGGTACAGCATAGTGATTCATAAATGTTTAGGTTCTTCTCCATTTATAGTTATTATAAAAGAGTGGCTATATTCCCCATGCTATACAGTACATCACTGTAGATTATTGATTTTCTACATAGTGGATTGTACCTCAAAATCTCCTACCACTGTTTTGCTCTTCCACCCTATCTCTCCCTGCTGGTAACCACTAGTCTGTTCTTTAATCTGTGAGTCTGTTTTTTTGTTGTTATTGTATTCAATTTTTTAGATGCCACGTGTAAGTGATAACATACCATGCTTGTTTTCTCATACCATACCATGCTTTTTTTCTCATAACATGCCATGCTTGTTTTCTCTGCGGTTTATTTTACTAAGCATAATACCCTCCAAATCCATCCATGTTCTTGCAAATGGCAAAATTTCATTTTTTGCTGAAGTCATCATAAAAAATCTTTTTTATCCACGAAGCTATTGATGAACACTTAGTTTGACTCTATATCTTGGCTATGGCAAATAACACTGTTATGAACATTGGTGTGCAGTTATTTTTTTTTGAAATAGTGTTTTTGTTTTCTTCTGATATACCCAACAGTGAAATTGCTGGATATTATGGTAGTTCTATTTTTCGTTTTTTGTGGAACCTCCATTCTGCTTTCCACAGTAGCTGCACTACTTCACATTCACATCAAGAGTGTACAAGAGTTTCCCTTTCTCCACATCCTCACCAACCTTTGTTATTTGTGATCTTTTGGATGACAGCCATTCTGACAAGACTGAGGTGATATATCTCATAGTTTTGATTTGCATTTTACTGCCGATTAGCTATGTTTAGCATCTTTGTGAGTTCTGGCTGTCTATATGTAGTTTTTCCTTGGAAAAAAAGGTCTATTTAGGTCTTCTCATTTTTTTAAAAAAAGATTTTGGGTGTTTTTTTGATATTGAGTTGTATGTGCTGTTTCTGTAGTTTAGGTATGAACCCTTGCTTGGTCATCTTTTTTGATGTTAACCTCTTATCATGTGCAAATATGGTCTCTCCCTCAGCAGGTTGTCTTTTCATTTTGTCTTTGGTTTCCTTTGCTGTGCAAAATCTTTTAAGTTTAGTGAAGTCCCATTTGTTTATTTTTGCTTTTGTTTCATTTGCCTTAGTAGACTGAACCTAAAACTGTTGCTATCATTTATGTTGAAGAATGTTCTATACTTTCCTCTAGGGGTTTTATGGTTTCTGGTCCTACATTTAGGTCTTTATTCAGTTTTGCATTTATTTTATATATGGGGTGCTAAAATAATCTAATTTTATTCTTTTCCATGTAGCTGACCAGTTTTCCCAGTACCACTTATTGAAGAGACAGTTTTTTCTCCATATTGCCTGCTTTGTCATAAATCAATTAAATATAAGTGTGTGGGCTTATTTCTGGGATCTCTATTCTATTCCAGTGATCTTTGTGTCTCTTTTTGCTCTGGTACCTTTCTCTTTGATTACTGTCGCTTTGCAGTATAGTCTGAAGTCAAGGTGCGTGACGCCTCCAGCTGTGTTCTTTCTCAAGATTGTTTGGCTATTTGGGGTCTTTGTGTTTCTATACAAATTTTAAAATTACTTTTTCAAGTTCTGTGAAAATGCTTTGGTATTCTGATAGGGATTGCATTAAATCTGTAGATTGTCTTTGATAGTATGGTTATTTTAACAGTATTAATTCTTCCAGTCGATGCACATGCTATATTTTTCCATCTTTTTGTGTTGTCTTCAACTTCTTTCACCAATGGCTGATAGATTTCTGAGCACATGTCTTTTACCTGCTTAGGTGTGTTTATTCCTAGGTGTCTTATTCTTTTTGATGTCATTGCATATGGTATAGTTTTCTTAATTTTTCTTTCTGACAGCTTTGAGTTTTGTTTTTTCTTCTTTTTCTAATTCCTTCAGGTGTAATGTTAGGTTGTTTATTTGATATTTTTCTTGATTCCTAAGAATAAGCTTGTATCACTATAACTTCCCCCTGTGAACTGCGTTGGCTGTGTCCCATAGATTTTGGATCATTGTGTGTTCATTTTCATTTGTCTTGGGTATTTTTAGAATCCCTCTTTAATTTCTTCAGTGCTCCTTTCTTCCCCTTTTATTCCCTTCATCTGTGATGTGAGGACTATCTTTAATATTATGTTTGGATTTCTTTCAGTTTTGTTTATGTGTGTGTGTGTGTGTGTGTGTGTGTGTGTGTGATTATTTAAGTTGCTGAGCTCTTAATTTCACATGGACACTAACAACCCTGCATTGTTACTCTGCTCCCCCACAGTTACTGAATTTGACCTTATATTTTACATCTACTTGTTTTGTGTGTCCCTTAACTTCTTACTGTGAATATAGATGATTTTATTACTGTTTTTTTTTCATCCTTCCTATTAGCTGTGTCCATGGTTGATTTACTACCTTTGTTGAATATGTGCCTTAACCAATGAGGTTTTTCCTTTAGTAAGTTTCCTTTCCTAATTTTTATGTTTCAATCGTGACCTTTTCTTTTTCACTTAGAAAAGCCCCTTTAAGATTTCTCATATAGCTGGTTTAGCGATGCTGAGCTCTTTTAGTTTTGCTTCTCTGTAAAACTTTAGATCTGACCATCAAAGCTGAGGGAGAGCCTTGCTGGGTAGAGTATTTTTGCTTATAGGCTTTTCCCTTTCATGACTTTAAATATACCGTGCCACTCCCTTCTGGCATGCAGAGGTTATCCTGAAAAGTCAGCAGATAACTTTATGCAATTTCCCATGTTTGTAACTTGTTGCTTTTCCTTTGCTCCTTTTAATAGTGTCTTTTTATCTTTATTATATTTTTTTCCATTTTAATTACAATGAGTCTTGGTGTGGTCCTCTTTGGGTTGATCCTGTTTTGGCCTTACTGTGTTTACTGGACTTGGATGTCTGTTTCCTTTCCCAGGTTAGGGAAGTTTTCAACTCTTATGTCTTCAGGTATGTTCTACACTGCTTTGTCTTTCCTTTTTGCTTCTGGGACCAGTATAATGCAAATATTAGTACACTTGATGTTGTTTCACAAGTCTGTTCAACTTTCCTCATTTCATTTTAATCTATTGTTTTACCGTTCATCTTCAGTGATTGCCAGTACTCTGTCCTTCAGTTTTCTGATTCATTCCTCTGTATCATTTAGTCTACAGTAGTTTCCTTTAATGTATTTTTCATTTCAGTTATTGTATTCCTCATCTCTGTTTTGTTGTTCTTTAATGTCTAACTCTTTTTAAAAAAAAATCTAACTTCTTGCTCTGGTCGTCCATTCTTCTCCTGAGTTCTTTGATCATCTTTACAGTCATTACCTTGAACCCTTTGTTGAGGAGATTGGCTATCTCCACTTCACTTAGATCTTCTTCTGAATTCTTATCTTGGTCCTTCATTTGGATCGTGTTTCCGTGTCACCTCATTTTTCTTAACTTCCTGTTTTTATTGCTATGTGTGTAGTAGGTTCGTTACATTTCCTGACCTTGGGGAAGTGGCCTTTTGTAGGAGCTGTCCTATGGGTCCCAGCAGCCCCCTCTCCCCTGGTCACTAGAGCTATATATTCTAGGTGTATGTACCCCCTATGTGGGCTGCTTGGGCTCTTCTGCTGTGGTGGGCTGACTACTGTGGGTAGTCTGGTAGGCTTGGCTGCCCCCAGACTGCTTGTTTGCCAGGCTCTGCCTTGTATGGAGGCTGTCTGTGCTGCTTGGTGAGACTAAATCATAAGGCAGCTGGCTGCACAACTCTGGGGGACACCAAATCTGGTGCTGGTTCACTTATGGGTAGAATTGCAGTCCAGGTGATATCAGGGCTAGTGCCCAGTCACTGGTTCTGGGGCTATGCTGGCTACTGGGAGGAAGAGACAGGTTCTGCGTTCTGGCTGCAGGGCCCAGGAGCCACAGAGTTGGTGTTGGATCACTGTTCCTGACACAGCTCTCTGCAGGGCCGGGGGTATCCCTAATCTTGTGTTGGCATTCTGATGGGCAGGGTCAGGACCCAGCTGAGTCCGTGGCTGCTTCTGGCCTGCAATTAAGTGGCCTGGTTACACAGGCTGCTGGGCTGTGGTATCCCTGGAGCTGGTGTGTGCCTGTCGGTGTATGAGGCTGATCCCACTGCTAAAGCAGGTTTGCTGTTGGGTAGGTCCAAGCTCCATCCAGTCCCTGTGCAGTTACCACCTGCCGATGGTGAGGCTGACTCCAAGGCCAGAGCAGGCTCACTTGTCAGAGGGGCCAAGGACTCTGGGGCTGGTGCCTGTCCACTGAGGTGTGGAGGCTGGTCCTGGGGCTTTTGGTGGCTGGACCCATGTCCAGGGGCAGCTGTGCACTGAGAGGATCTGAAGGCAGCCTGTTTGCTGGTGGATGGGGCTATACCCCTGCTCAGTTAGTTGCTTGGCCTGCAGCATCCTAGTACTTGTGTCTGTAGTCTGGTGGAAATGGGTGGGGCTTGGTCCTGAGGCTGATAAGCTACAGGGAGGATTCTGAAATTATGCTTGCTGGTACCAGCGTCCACGAGGTAGAAGGAGCTCGCCCGAATGGCTGCTGCCAGTGTCTCTGTCCCTGAGGCTGTGCTGTAGTTGCCTCTTGCCTCTCTGGGAGACTCTCCAAGATCAGGAGGTAGGTGTGACCCGGGATCCTTTCAAATGACTGCTTCTGTTCTGATTCTCAGATCATGTGGGATTTTGTGAGCATCTTTTAAGAGTGGAATCTCTATTTCCCACAACCCTCTGGCTCTCTGGAAAATAAGCACTACTGGTCTTCAAAGCCCAACTTCCTAGGAACTCTTCTTTCCACAACAGGTTCCCTGGGCTTGGGAGCCTGATGTTGGCTTCATACCCCTTGCTACCTGGGAGCACCTCTGAAATTGTAATTATTCTCCCATTTGTGGGCCACCCACTTGGTGGTATGGGTCTTGACTCTATTGAGATTTTGCCCTTCCTTTCTGTCTTGTCGAGGTGCTTTCCTTATATCTTTAGCTGTAAAACCTCTTTTATGGTAGGTCCCGGCCTTTTTCATCAATTGCTGTTCTGTAAACAGTTGTGACTTTGGTGTGCCCATGAGAGGCATCAAGCTCTGGGTCTTTGAATGCTACCATGTTGGACAATCTCTCTACTTCATTCTTGAATCATATTATTTAAGTTTTCTTAGTATCTTATTTGATTAGCGACAGTTTGAAATTTATTATCACTCATGTTTACTTCGCTTGTTTAAAAATATTGAATAGTGCATTCATTCAGTTTGAAATGAAGGTAGTGACCTGTGAATTTCCATACCTCAAAAATCAAGGATAGGACAAAAGCCTTTTCTACTTGTGTTACCCTCAAACTCTGCACCCCACCCCAGCCTGGGGATTAACCTCTTGCACCCATGCTCACCTTCTGTTTTCGGACCGTTAACCATCATTGCATCTGTATGTGTGTTGACAAAATGAACTCTAGTCTTTGCAGTTTTTGTGTTTTGTTTTTTGGTTTAGGGAACAGTCCTACTATGAATGTACATTTACTGCTTTACTGAAGTTCATATATAAACCTGTCAAGCACATTACCAGGATTGGAATTGCTTGTATATACACTGTGATAAATTTTAGAGACAATGGTAGAACAGAAGTAAATTGTATTTCAAATGCCACAATATTCTCACACCATGAAAACCCTTCCCTTTTTAATATATTTGTGTGTAGTTTATCTTTATGCCCATACTATATTTCCCAGAGATGGGTAAGTGTTATGTTTCTTGCTGGCACATTTACCGTATTGTTCAAAGTCAGGCGTTTAGTGGTTTTAGCATGATCCTATTTCCATGAACTCGCAAATACAAGATCTTCTCTCACACTGTCTTTTACTCCCTGCTGTTTTATATTGCCCTCCTAATTCTCAGTCCTGGTCTTTCTTTATGTTCTTCATCAACCTGGGTAGGTTATACTATTTTCTCCCTTATTCAAGACCAATAGAATAGAATAGAATACAACACCCAGAAATAAACCCTGATATATGGCCAAATGATTTTTGACAAGTTGCCAAGACTTTTCAAAGTAGAAAGGATAGTATTTTCAACACATGGTGCTGAGAAGTCTTGTGGTCAACATGCAAAAGAAGGAAGATGGACCCTTACCTAACATCATATGCAAAAATTAATGAAAACGTATCAAGAAACTAAATATAAGGCCTAATAATATAAAAAGTCTTAGAAGAAGATACAGGACAAGAGCTTCATGATATTGGATTTGGCAGTGTTTTCCTCCATATGAAACGAAGGAACAACAAAGGTACAGCTAACAAAAAAATAAACAATTTGCAGTACATAAGTTAAAAAAAAATGTGTATCAAAGAAATGTAAACAGAATAAAATGGCAACCCACAAGATGGGAGAAAATATTTCAGAGCCATCTATCTGACAAGAGATTTCTATTCAGAATATACAGAGAACTCCTACAAGTGAACAAAAAGCAAACACCCTGATTCAAAAATGGATAAAAGACTTCAATAGATGGTTCTTCCAAAAGATGTACAAATGACTAAGCACTTGAATAGATGCTCCATATCACTAAATGCATGTTTATATATTTGTGTGCATGCATACACACACAAGCACACACACACATACACAAGCAGAAAACAACTATTGTTGAGGATGTGAGGGAGTTGGAACCATTGTGCTATGTCAGAGGGAATGCAGAATGATACAGCTGCTTTGCAAAAGAGTATGGCAATTTTTCAGATATTGAAAAATAGAATTACTACATGATCCAGGAATTTTACTATGAGGTATACCCAAAGGTATTGAAATCAGGGTCTTAAAGAAATATTTGTACTCCAGGGTTTAGAGCAGTAATAATCACAGTAGCTAAAATATGAAAGCAACCTAAGTGTTCATCCACTAGTTCCTGGATAAGCAAAGTGTGGTATACCCATATAATACAATATTATTCAGTGTTAAGAAGGAAAAGATCTAGGAATATGCTACAACATGGATGAATCTTGAGGAAATTTAGCTACCAAAAATGCCATTTTTGTGACTTTTAGTGAGTCATAACAATACAACTACTTATTTCAATTTTATGGGGGTACTTAGGGTAGTCAAAACCATAGAAATTGGGAGGGTAATGACGCTTTTCAGGTGGTTATGGAACAAAAAGGAAAGTTATATTTAAAGGATATAGAGTTACAGTTTTAAAACGTAGAAAAGAATTAGAAAGATAAATGGTGATGTTGATCGCCCAATAATATGAATGCATTTAATATCACTGAACGGTGCACTTTATAATAACTTACATGTTGTATTTTATGTTATTTGATTTTACCAACATACAAAATTGGGAAAGAATGTAATATCAGGAAAGGGAGTGGACCTGGGATAGAGCAGAGAGCAATCAGAAGGGTGAGACACTGCATATGTTGAAGAAGAAGAGCTGAGAGTCTTCATTGGCCAGAAGAGACTTTATAAAAGAGAAAAAAAAATTACTCTGAGGGTGTATTAGATAGATATCTGTGGGTGTGTTGCTATCTCCCATGGGTTATCTTAAAGAGTCTTTAATAAAGTCCATAAGGCTTGCTGAGGCTTTTTTAAAAATTGGATTCCCTAGGAGATAATTAGAGGGTGGTACTTAAGTCTATGTCTAGGTTGACAGATTTTGCAGGGAAGACGAACCTGAGAACAGTGGAGGTCTTAAGAGTGTAAGTACATGAAAATTAGAAAAAAAAAATAATACTAAAGGGAATTAGGAAAACTTTGGACTTTGAAGGTCATGTATTATTACTGAGTCAGACCTGAGGTTTCTAAGGAGTTATATACACAGTTGCTATTTGGATTACTTGTTGATAAAGATAAGTGGAAAAACTAGAGTCGTTCCCAAGTGTAGGTAAGATATAATGAGAGGATGGAGGTGGAAAGTAGGGAGACCCAGAGAAAAGTGGGAAGGTCATATTGGGCCAAGATGGTGGTAATATCCAACAGAACAGATGGTAGGACAGACTATGGATTCATCTTTTTTATTTCGCCTCCCCCCCTCATCCTTAATAATTCTTTGGGAATATTTCACTGCTCTGTGATGCAGGTACAGAATTCGAGTGAGGAGGCTACACCTTCAGTGTCCAGCTGTCTGAGTCCTCAGTGTGCTTCAAATGATGGAGAACTATTGCTTCTTTATGAGAAGGGTTAGTACCTCGTAGCTAAGCTTAAGCTGGAGATTATGCAATATTGATTCCATTTTATATATACTGTTGGCATGGAGGTTCCTCCTCCTCTTTTCTTGAACATTATGAAATGAATCTATATTTCTCAGTATTTGGATATATCAGATAAATACGTTAAGTAAAGGAATCTTATATATTGCTCCCTGCATAGTTTGCTCTTTCTTGTTTCTCTTTTACCTTTACTAAATTAGCACAGGGAGAGACCTTGAAATGTTCTAATCAGGAGAGATTAGAACATCATATTTCTAGAGAGGTTGGTTGGACAGAGCAGGGGTCCCAGTGAGAATCCAAGCTTCTGCTTCTACTTGGAAGTGTACCTGTGTAGAATAGAGGGCTCCAGGAAATATCCTAGAATATTCCAATGTCCCTGTGGGAGATCATTAAGAGAGGCAGGATCTGGTACCAGATCAGTGTACTATGACATGTTTGTCAGTCATCTGATGTGAGATTCTCAGAGCCAATCCCATATGGTAGGGCTGAGTGCAGAGTGATGAAGAACCTGTGAAAGCCTTTGATTGCATGTTAAAGATGAAGCTCTGATTTCGGGGAGAATTTTCTTATCTGACTGAATGTCACCCTTCTGTGGGGATGAGATTCTGTGCTTTTCCTCTGTTGATGACCACTGACTGCAAATCATTAGAGGATCATGTCTAGAAAGCATTCTTTATTTAATTTCTTAAAGAAGAAAGCATAGAAAACATTTTTATCCACTTTCAAATTGAGGATCAAGGGGAATGACATCAGTGAAAATGTCAGAGTAGGGAGCTCTGGCTTGTGTCCATCCGCAGAAACACTGACATCCGTGGTAAAACCTGTCAAAATGACCTTATCAACACATGTAAGTTTTCTTTTCTTTTCACGCTGTAGATTTATCTTTCGTGGAAACTTTACTTACTACAGGATGTGGAGAATAAACAGGGAAGTAGAAACTGTATTTCCTGATGAGAGAATCACTAAGTCACATTAGCTGTTCTGAACTCTGCCTTACTCACCGTGACTCTAATTAAAACAAACAAACAAACAAAACACTTTTTTTTTTGGTAAGTCAGTTCTGACATTTCCTCGTTAAAGACAAGGTAACAGATACAGACTTAGATCTACCAGAATTGAGCAAACTTTTGATTGTACCTGTGTTGAACATATGAGCATGACCTGCTACAAATCTTCATTATACTTATTGCCACAACGGACAAATTCCCTTTTTCCACTCCTGATATGTTGCATGTAAGGAATGCATAGGTCACTAACCCCAGCTGGTCACAGGTAAACTCTGCCACATGGATTACTGCATGTTTTCCTGCTGGAAGACCACACATTCTCGAGGATCATGCCTGCAGAGTATCTGGGCTCTTCTTTTTTTCTGGATAAAGGTTAGATCATCACCTAATTTTATGAGAAATATATAAATTGTATTTGCATATTCTTCCGGTTTTTATTTATCCATTCTCTTTCAAGTCCTAAGTGCAAATATTAAAGTGATTTCCAAGAGGGTGGTAAATAAGACAGCTCCAAAATTAGCAATAAATCATAATACAATTGTGAATGCATTAATGTGTGATTAATGTGTAGATACTTATGTAAATGCAAGTTTAGTAATGCTTTGTGGAGAGCTTCAGAATCTAGGTATTAAAAAAAAAAAGAAGAAGGAGTTCTTGAAACTCTCAGGGAATTATAGAGAAGTCTTTGTGTCTATAAATATCATTCTGAAATAATGCATATTCTCAGAAATAAACTAGGCATAACATTGTAGGAAAAAACTTCATGAAATGAAAGAGCATGTGAGATGGCCATACAAGAAAAAGAATATTCTCAGAGAATAATGAACAGTGTGGAGTTCAGCAGAAGGGTCATACACATTCAGAGATGAAAACTTTGGAGAGCCTAATTGTGAGTTCCTCATATTTCATCTATGGAGACACGGTAGTCATTTGCAATATGATGTTATAAGTTGACGTTAATAAAAAAAAAAAATAAGGTGACGTTAACATACTTAAATACTTTCGTTTAGAAATGACCACTTAGAACCAGAGTAAATGAAAGAGAACACAAAATTATGTTTATGTTGATTTTTAAAGACCTCAGGTGAGTGCTGATTATTTAAAAATGCATGATGTCTTTCACTGCAAAGTAAAGGAGCTGTTACAGTGGAGGATTACTGGACTGAATGTCAATATTATGACATAGTATGAGTGTGTTTCGTGTTTGGTAATTGCAATCATTGTTGCTTTTGTTGTGGTCATCCATTGACAGTGCTTGGTGTCAGTTGATTTATCTCTTGTAAAAATAAAATACAGTCTGTGTGTGTGTGTGAAAAAAAACATACATGATGTCTTGACTAAAGTTGTATGGAATTTGAGATCTGGAAAAAAGCATTTCTTTTCTGTAATGCTAGGATGATAATTGGACATTTTTGCAAGAAAGAGATTTCAGGATGCAAATCTCGTGCCTCTAAGGTGGGAAGTCAGTTCATGGTGGAACATTCTATTAAACTTGTGTGAGTGGAGAAATATTTCTTTGGAAGGAAGAGGTCACGAATCCCTTTTTAAGAGTTAATGGTTTATAGCATACCGAATGAGCAAAATGGCTATTTCTGAACTTCAGAAAAAAATAATATAGTTTTTCTGCATTTATAACATGAGGCTGATGTAAAATATCAAAAATTCTTTATTTTGAAAAGCAATGTAATCAATTTGACATAATTCATATATATTGAACCTGTGGTACACACACACACAGTAAAACTTTCATTCAGAAAATTGTTTGCACTTAAGAAATATTTTCAAGTGTAGTTGATTTACAATGTTGTGGGTTTTTTAAATACATGTTTATTGGAGTATACTTACTTTATAACACTGTATTAGTTTCTGCTTTACAACAAAGTGAATCAGCTATATGTATACATATATTCCCCATATCCCCCCCCCCTTGAGCCTCCCTCCCACACTCCCTATCCCACCCCTCTGGGGGACATAAAGCACCGAGCTGATCTCCCTGTGCTATGCGGCAGCTTACCACTAGCTATTTTACATTTGGTAGTGTATATATGTCAGTGCTACTCTCTCACTATGTCCCTGTCTCCCCTTGCCCCCTGTGTCCTTAAGTCCGTTCTCTACATCTGTGTCTTTATTCCTGCCCTGTCACTAGGTTCGTCAGTACCATTTTTCTAGATTCCGTATATATGTGTTAGCGTACGGTATTTGTTTTTCTCTTTCTGACTTACTTCACTCTGTATGACAGACTCTAGGTCCAACCACCTCACTGCAAATAACTCAATTTTGTTCCATTTTATGGCTGAGTAATACTCCATTGTATAGATGTGCCACATCTTCTTTATATATTCATCTGTCGATGGACATTTAGGTTGCTTCTATGTCCTGGCTATTGTAAATAGTGCTACAGTGAACATTGGGGTACATGTATCTTTTTGAATTATGGTTTTCTCCGGGTATATGCCGAGTAGTGGGATTGCTGGGTCATATGGTAGTTCTTTTTTTTAGCTTTTAAGGGATCTCCATACTGTTCTCCATAGTGGCTGTATCAGTTTACATTCCCACCAACAGTTCAGGAGGGTTCCCTTTTCTCAACACCCTCTGCAGCCTTTATACATTGTTGTATTAATTTCTGCTGTTCAGCAAAGTGATTCAGTTTTATATCTATCTATCTATATATCTATCTATATCTATATATCTATATCTATATATCTATATATATTCTTTTCCATTATGGTTTATCACAGGATATTGAATATAGTTTCCTGTGCTATACAGTAGGTCTTGGTGGGTTGTCTATCCTATGTAGAAAAGTTTGCTTCTGCTATTCCAAAACTCCCAATCTTTCCTTCACTCTCTCCTTGGCAACCACAACTCTCTTTTCTATATCTGTGTGTTTGTTTCTGTTTCGCTGACATGCTCATTTGTGTCCTGTTTTCGATTCCACATATAAGTGATATTATATGGTATTTGTCTTTCTCTCTCTGACTTACTTCACTTAGTATCATTATCTCTAGGTCCATCCATGTTGCTGCAAATGGTATTATTTCATTCTTTTTTATGTCTGAGTAATATCTTTTGTATACGTATACCACACCTTCTTTATACACTCATTTTTCAATGAACATTTAGGTTGTTTCCATGTCTTGGCTGTTATAAATAGTGCTGCTATGAACATAGGGTTTCATGTATCTTTTTGAATTATAGTTTTGTCTAGATATATGTCCACAAGTGGGATTGCTAGATCATATGGCAACCCTATAGTTTTTTTGAGGAACCTCCATACTGTTTTCCATAGTGGCTGCACCAACTTACATGGCCACCGACAGTGTAGAAGGGTTCCCTTTTCTCCATACCCCCTCAAGCATTTGTTAATTGTAGATTTTTTTTTTTAATGATGGCCATTCTGATCAGTTTGAAGTGATACCTCATTGTAATTTGGATTTGCATTTATCTAATAATTAGTGATGATGAGCATCTTTTCATGTGCCTATTGGCTCTCTGTATGTCTTCTTTGGAGAAATGTTTATTTAAGTCTTCTACCCATTTTTCCATTGAGTTATTTGTTATTTTGTTATTGAGTTGTATGAGCTGTTTGTATAGTTTGGAAATTAAGCCCTTGTCAGTCTCATCATTTGCTAATATTTTCTCCCAGTCCATAGGTTGTATT
>NW_028124539.1:0-67000 GCF_965194825.1 Balaenoptera physalus
TGTCCCCCTTAGAATCGAGGGTATGCATTTCTCCACAATCACGTCAGCATTTATTGTTTGCAGCATTTTTGTTGATGGCCATTCTGACTGGTGTGAGCTGATAGGTTTTTGTAATTTGGGTTTACATGTCTGTAAAAATTCCTACAATTCATCATTTCTCCACGGCCTTTTCTTTTCTGTTAAAAGAAAAAAGCAAAAAATGGTTAGTATAATATACCTCTTCCAATTTTCCTTTTGGGAGGTTGCACTCTAGAAATTTTTGGTCGATTTTCGACCTCAGCATTTTTTGGAGGGCCGGTGTCATTTACAGACCTGCAGTTGGTGAATATTTAGTGACCTTTTGCAGAGGGTTTAAAGCTGCTGTTGTGGGAAACGGCCACAAGGATGCAGCATTTCTCCATTCCCAAATCTGGGTACTAGGGCAGCAGAGCCGTTCTGGAAGTCGTTTGCCTAGGTTGTAAATTTGAATGGAATGTGCCAGGAAAACCCCCCATAAGTTTATGTCTCATTACTCCTAGTTCGTTGTTTTAATTTTTTCAATTGGGGTAATGGTTAGAATGTTGCTTGTCCAAGGTGTACACACTCTGGTTCATCTACATATTCTATATACCTATTTATGTAGAGATCCTCTTCCCGTGTAAATTATTACAGAGTGTTCCGTCAACCTTCCTTGCTATATGGTCGGTCTTTTTGATATATGTATATCATATGTATGTGTATACATATGGTAAGACTAATCTTCATTTATCCATTTCCCCCACCTTTCGTTTTAGATAAGCATAGTTTTTTTTTTTTTAATAAGTCTGTGATTGACTTTCTCTGTGGAAATATGTTCATTTGTGTCAGTTATTAGATAACGCCTATAAGTGATATCATAGGATATAGGACTTTTACTTTCCGACTTACCTCATGTTCTGTGATTATCTCTAAGATCACCTATGGTGCCTCAAAGAGCACTGTTTCATTGTTTTCCATGGCTAGTTTTCATTGTGTACATGGACCACTTCTTCTTTATCCTTTCATCTGTTGATGGACATTTTGGTTGCTTCACTGTCTTGTCTATTGTGAATAAGGCTGCAGTGCAGCTTTTGCAGCCCGGGTCTTCTTCATTCTGGTCTTCTCAGGTGAGAGGCCCATTGGTGCACCTGCTCGATTGAATGATACCTCAATTTTTCCTTTTAAACGCAGCTCCTTTCTGTTCTCATTATTAGCGTTTAACCCTTTTACATCTCACCAGCAGCTAGAGGGTACACAGTTCTCTGAAACCTCTTCAGCATTTATTGTTTGTAGACTTTTTGCCAATGGTCAGTCGACTGGTGCGAGTTGAAAACCTTTTGTAGATTAGATTGCATGAGTCTAATACTTCCTGAGGCTGAGCTTTTATCCGTTTTCCTTTCTTTAAAAAGAGAGTGAGTAAAACTTACCTCTTCATAGTATCTTCTTGAAAATTTTGCCTGTTTTGAATTTTTTTTTATCCATTCCCTACCTCAGCACAATTTCTAGGGCAGGTGTCCTTTACAGCCCTGAGTCCTTGTGAATGGTAAGTGACCATTAGCTGTGGGTTAAAAGCTGCTCTTGCGGGTATCGGCCACAAGGCGGCAGCATTTCTCCTTTACCAAATCTGGTTACTAGGGCAACAGAGCCCTACTGGAAGTGGTGTTCTAGGTTGTAAATTAGAATGGAATGTGCGAGGAAAAAGCCCTTTAAGTTTATGTCTCATTACTTCTTGTTGGTATTTTTAACTTAATTTTTATTTTTTATCACAGCAAACTGGAATACAATGTTTTGTTTGTTCTTGGTGTGCAAGATGTGGTTCTTTCACACATATACATATATCTATTCTTCTTCGGATCCTTTTCCCATGTAGGTTATGACACAATGTTGAGTAGTGTTCTCTTGGTATTGCGTAGGTCTTTGGTGATTATATATTTCACATGTGTTTGTATCTCTCTGTTAACCTCAATATGGTAAGGTATCCAATCCTCACACCTTTCTATTTGGTGAACCATAAGTTTTTTTAATGAATCTATGATAGTGTTTCTCTGTGGAAATATCTTTGTTTGTATCATTTTTTAGGTAACCCCTATATGTGATATGATAGGATATGTGTCTTTCTCTTTCTCACTTGCTCCAAATTGCGTGATTACTTCTAGACTCATCTATGGTGCTGCAAATGGCATTGTTTCATTTTTTCACTAGCTCATATTCCATCTGTACAGGTAGCAGTTCTTCTTTGTCCACCCATCTGTCGGTGGACCTTTTGGTTACTTCCATATCTTGGCTATTGTAATACTATGCAAAGCAGATTTGCGTGCCTGTGTCCTTCCAATTCTGTCTTCTTAGTTTATAGGTCCAGGAATAGGTCTGCTGGATCATATGGTCGCTCAATGTTGACCTTTTAAAGGCACCTCTGTTCTGTTCTCCTTAGTGGCTCTTTCCAGGTTACGTCCCACTTAAAGTGGAGGGTATGTATTTCTTCCCAGCACCTTCAGCATTTATTCTTTGTAGTTTCTGCTGATGGTTATTCTGAGTGGTGTGAGCTGATACCTCTTTGTGGTTGAATTTGCATGTGTCTCATAATGCGTAGAAATTGAGCTTTAAAACATGTGCTTTTTATTTTTCCAGCTGTGATTAGAGCTTATTTCTTCAAAGTGTTTTCTTAAAGTATGTGTCACCACTTGAAATATTTTGGCCATTATCTCCCTCAAGACATTTTGAGGGCAGGTTTCATTTACAGCCCTGCAGTACTTGTTCGTATGAAGTGACCATCAGCTCAGGCTTTAAACCTGCTTTTGCAGGTATCGGCCAAAGAGCGGCAGCCTTTCTACGTTCCCCTTGCTGGTACTAGGGAAACAGACCTACCGGCCAGTGGTGTACTTCGGTTATAAATTAGAGTGCAATGTGCCCGGATAAACCCACAAATGTTGATGTCTCCTTGCTTTTGTTTGTTTTTAAATTGAGTTTATATTTATTATTAGAGTAATATTCCATTGTGTACGTGGACCACTTCTTCTTGGTGCATTCCTCGGTTGATGGACATTTTCATTGCTTCCAAGTGCAGGCTATGGTAAATCTTGCTGGCGTACAGGTGTGCCAGCCTGTGACTTTTGGATTCTCATTTTTGCAGGTGCTAGGCCAAGCAGTGGTTGTGATTGATTGACTGGTAGCTCAATGTTTCCCTTTCCAAAGCACCTACACTGTGTTTTCATTAGTGGCTCTTTACATGCCCCCCCTTACAACCGAGGGTACGCATTTCTCCACACTCCCTTCACCATTTGTTTTTTGCAGCATTTTTCCTAATGGCCATTCTGACTGCTGTGAGCTGATAGGTTTTTGTAATATGGGTATGCATGTCATTAAAATTCGTCATATTCCTATGCTTTTTTCTTTTCTCTTAAAAGAAAAAACCGTGAGTACAATATAGCTCTTGAAATTGTCTTCTTCGAAGGTTGCCCTCTTCTGAATTTTTTGGTCGATTTTTGACCCCAGAAATTTTCTGGAGGGCAGGTGCCATTTACAGAACTGCAAGTTGGTGAAAATTTAGTGACCTTTTGCAGTGGGTTCAAAGCTGCTGTTGTAGGAAACGGCCACAAGGAGGTAGTACTTCTCCATTCCCCAGTCTGGGTACTAGGGCAGCAGAGCCTTTCTGGAAGTCATTGTCCTAGGTTGCAAATTAGAATGGAATTTGCCAGGAGAAATCCCCATAAGTTTATGTCTCATTACTTCTTCTTGGTTAATCTGGGTAAAGTTTAGAATATTGTTTGTCCTAGGTGTACACAATCTGGTTCATTTGTACATTATGTATGTCTATTAATGTACAGATCCTCTTCCCATGTAAAATATTACAGTGTTCCTTCGACCTCCCTTGCTATATGTTCGGTCTCTTTGATACATGTATATAATATGTATGTGTATATGTATAGTAACACTAATCTTCATTTCTCAATTTCCCCCCTGCTTTCCTTTCAGATGAGCATAGTTTGTTTTCTAAGCCTGTGAGTGTCTTTCTCTTTGGAAATATGTTCATCTGTGTCAGTTATTAGATAATGCCATAAGTGACAATATAGGATATAGGTGTTTTGCCTTCCGACCTACTTCATGTTTTGTGATTATCTCCAGGCTCATGTACGGTGCCTCAAAGAGCAGTGCTTCAATGTTTTCCATGGCTAATATTCCATTGTGTGCATGGACCACTTCTTCTTGGTTCATTCCTCTGTTGATGGACATTTTCGTTGCTTCCAAGTGTTGCCTCTGGTAAATATTGCTGGAGTGCAGGATTTCCAGCCTGTGATTTTGGATTTTCATTTTCTCAGGTGATAGACCCAGCAGTGGGTATGATTGATTGACTGGTATGGTAGCTCAACGTTTACCTTTTCAAGGCACCTCAATTGTGTTTTCATTAGTGGCTCTTACCATGTCCCCCTTAGAATCGAGGGTATGCATTTCTCCACAATCACGTCAGCATTTATTGTTTGCAGCATTTTTGTTGATGGCCATTCTGACTGGTGTGAGCTGATAGGTTTTTGTAATTTGGGTTTACATGTCTGTAAAAATTCCTACAATTCATCATTTCTCCACGGCCTTTTCTTTTCTGTGAAAAGAAAAAAGCAAAAAAGGGTTAGTATAATATACCTCTTCCAATTTTCCTTTTGGGAGGTTGCACTGTAGAAATTTTTGGTCGATTTTCGACCTCAGCATTTTTTGGAGGGCCGGTGTCATTTACAGACCTGCAGTTGGTGAATATTTAGTGACCTTTTGCAGTGGGTTTAAAGCTGCTGTTGTGGGAAACGGCCACAAGGATGCAGCATTTCTCCATTCCCAAATCTGGGTACTAGGGCAGCAGAGCCATTCTGGAAGTCGTTTGCCTAGGTTGTAAATTTGAATGGAATGTGCCAGGAAAACCCCCCATAAGTTTATGTCTCATTACTCCTAGTTCGTTGTTTTAATTTTTTCAATTGGGGTAATGGTTAGAATGTTGCATGTCCAAGGTGTACACACTCTGGTTCATCTACATATTCTATATACCTATTTATGTAGAGATCCTCTTCCCTTGTAAATTATTACAGAGTGTTCCGTAAACCTTCCTTGCTATATGGTCGGTCTTTTTGATATATGTATATCATATGTATTTGTATACATATGGTAAGACTAATCTTCATTTATCCATTTCCCCCACCTTTCCTTTCAGATAAGCATAGTTTTTTTTTTTTTGAGTAAGTCTGTGACTGACTTTCTCTGTGGAAATATGTTCATTTGTGTCAGTTATTAGATAACGCCTATAAGTGATATCATAGGATATAGGACTTTTACTTTCCGACTTACCTCATGTTCTGTGATTATCTCCAAGATCATCTATGGTGCCTCAAAGAGCACTGTTTCATTGTTTTCCATGGCTAGTTTTCATTGTGTACATGGACCACTTCTTCTTTATCCTTTCATCTGTTGATGGACATTTTGGTTGCTTCACTGTCTTGTCTATTGTGAATAAGGCTGCAGTGCAGCTTTTGCAGCCCGGGTCTTCTTCATTCTGGTCTTCTCAGGTGAGAGGCCCATTGGTGCACCTGCTGGATTGAATGATACCTCAATTTTTCCTTTTAAACGCAGCTCCTTTCTGTTCTCATTATTAGCGTTTAACCCTTTTACATCTCAACAGCAGCTAGAGGGTACACAGTTCTCTGAAACCTCTTCAGCATTTATTGTTTGTAGACTTTTTGCCAATGGTCAGTCGACTGGTGCGAGTTGAAAACCTTTTGTAGATTAGATTGCATGAGTCTAATACTTCCTGAGGCTGAGCTTTTATCCGTTTTCCTTTCTTTAAAAAGAGAGTGAGTAAAACTTACCTCTTCATAGTATCTTCTTGAAAATTTTGCCTCTTTTGAATTTTTTTTATCCATTCCCTACCTCAGCACAATTTTGAGGGCAGGTGTCCTTTACAGCCCTGAGTCCTTGTGAATGGTAAGTGACCATTAGCTGTGGGTTAAAAGCTGCTCTTGTGGGAATCGGCCACAAGGCGGCAGCATTTCTCCTTTACCAAATCTGGTTACTAGGGCAACAGAGCCTTACTGGAAGTGGTGTTCTAGGTTGTAAATTAGAATGGAATGTGCGAGGAAAAAGCCCTTTAAGTTTATGTCTCATTACTTCTTGTTGGTATTTTTAACTTAATTTTTATTTTTTATCACAGCAAACTTGATTACAATGTTTTGTTTGTTCTCGGTGTGCAAGATGTGGTTCTTTCACACATATACATATATCTATTCTTCTTCGGATCCTTTTCCCATGTAGGATATGACACAATGTTGAGTAGTGTTCTCTTGGTATTGCGTAGGTCTTTGGTGATTATATATTTCACATGTGTTTGTATCTCTCTGTTAACCTCAATATGGTAAGGTATCCAATCCTCACACCTTTCTATTTGGTGAACCACAAGTTTTTTTAATGAATCTATGATAGTGTTTCTCTGTGGAAATATCTTTGTTTGTATCATTTTTTAGGTAACCCCTATATGTGATATGATAGGATATGTGTCTTTCTCTTTCTCACTTGCTCCAAATTGCGTGATTATTTCTAGACACATCTATGGTGCTGCAAATGGCATTGTTTCATTTTTTCACTAGCTCATATTCCATCTGTACAGGTAGCAGTTCTTCTTTGTCCACCCATCTGTCGGTGGACCTTTTGGTTACTTCCATATCTTGGCTATTGTAATACTATGCAATGCAGATTTGCGTGCCTGTGTCCTTCCAATTCTGTCTTCTTAGTTTATAGGTCCAGGAATAGGTCTGCTGGATCATATTGTAGCTCAATGTTGACCTTTTAAAGGCACCTCTGTTCTGTTCTCCTTAGTGGCTCTTTCCAGGTTATGTCCCACTTAAAGTGGAGGGTATCTATATCTTCCCAGCACCTTCAGCATTTATTCTTTGTAGTTTCTGCTGGTGGTTATTCTGAGTGGTGTGAGCTGATACCTCTTTGTGGTTGAATTTGCATGTGTCTCATAATGCATAGAAATTGAGCTTTAAGACATGTGCTTTTTATTTTTCCAGCTGTGATTAGAGCTTATTTCTTCAAAGTGTTTTCTTAAAGTATGTGTCACCACTTGAAATATTTTGGCCATTATCTCCCTCAAGACATTTTGAGGGCAGGTTTCATTTACAGCCCTGCAGTACTTGTTCGTATGAAGTGACCATTAGCTCAGGCTTTAAACCTGCTTTTGCAGGTATCGGCCAAAGAGCGGCAGCCTTTCTACGTTCCCCTTGCTGGTACTAGGGAAACAGACCTACCGGCCAGTGGTGTACTTCGGTTATAAATTAGAGTGCAATGTGCCCGGATAAACCCACAAATGTTGATGTCTCCTTGCTTTTGTTTGTTTTTAAATTGAGTTTATATTTATTATTAGAGTAATATTCCATTGTGTACGTGGACCACTTCTTCTTGGTGCATTCCTCGGTTGATGGACATTTTCAGTGCTTCCAAGTGCTGGCTATGGTAAATCTTGCTGGCGTACAGGTGTGCCAGCCTGTGACTTTTGGATTCTCATTTTTGCAGGTGCTAGGCCAAGCAGTGGTTGTGATTGATTGACTGGTAGCTCAATGTTTCCCTTTCCAAAGCACCTACACTGTGTTTTCATTAGTGGCTCTTTACATGCCCCCCCTTACAACCGAGGGTACGCATTTCTCCACACTCCCTTCACCATTTGTTTTTTGCAGCATTTTTCCTAATGGCCATTCTGACTGCTGTGAGCTGATAGGTTTTTGTAATATGGGTATGCATGTCATTAAAATTCGTCATATTCCTATGCTTTTTTCTTTTCTCTTAAAAGAAAAAACCGTGAGTACAATATAGCTCTTGAAATTGTCTTCTTCGAAGGTTGCCCTCTTCTGAATTTTTTGGTCGATTTTTGACCCCAGAAATTTTCTGGAGGGCAGGTGCCATTTACAGAACTGCAAGTTGGTGAAAATTTAGTGACCTTTTGCAGTGGGTTCAAAGCTGCTGTTGTGGGAAACGGCCACAAGGAGGTAGCATTTCTCCATTCCCCAATCTGGGTACTAGGGCAGCAGAGCCTTTCTGGAAGTCATTGTCCTAGGTTGCAAATTAGAATGGAATTTGCCAGGAGAAATCCCCATAAGTTTATGTCTCATTACTTCTTCTTGGTTTTTAAAATTTTTTTAATCTGGGTAAAGTTTAGAATATTGTTTGTCCTAGGTGTACACAATCTGGTTCATTTGTACATTATGTATGTCTATTAATGTACAGATACTCTTGCCATGTAAAATATTACAGTGTTCCGTTGACCTCCCTTGCTATATGTTCGGTCTTTTTGATACATGTATATAATATGTATGTGTATATGTATAGTAACACTAATCTTCATTTCTCAATTTCCCCCTCCTTTCCTTTCAGATGAGCATAGTTTGTTTTCTAAGCCTGTGAGTGTCTTTCTCTTTGGATATATGTTCATCTGTGTCACTTATTAGATAATGCCATAAGTGATAATATAGGATATAGGTGTTTTGCCTTCCGACCTACTTTATGTTTTGTGATTATCTCCAGGCTCATGTACGGTGCCTCAAAGAGCAGTGCTTCAATGTTTTCCATGGCTAATATTCCATTGTGTGCATGGACCACTTCTTCTTGGTGCATTCCTCTGTTGATGGACATTTTCGTTGCTTCCAAGTGTTGCCTATGGTAAATATTGCTGGAGTGCAGGATTGCCAGCCTGTGATTTTTGATTTTCATTTTCTCTGGTGATAGTTCCAGCAGTGGGTATGATTGATTGACTGGTATGGTAGCTCAACGTTTACCTTTTCAAGGCACCTCAATTGTGTTTTCATTAGTGGCTCTTACCATGTCCCCCTTAGAATCGAGGGTATGCATTTCTCCACAATCACGTCAGCATTTATTGTTTGCAGCATTTTTGTTGATGGCCATTCTGACTGGTGTGAGCTGATAGGTTTTTGTAATTTGGGTTTACATGTCTGTAAAAATTCCTACAATTCATCATTTCTCCACGGCCTTTTCTTTTCTGTGAAAAGAAAAAAGCAAAAAAGGGTTAGTATAATATACCTCTTCCAATTTTCCTTTTGGGAGGTTGCACTCTAGAAATTTTTGGTCGATTTTCGACCTCAGCATTTTTTGGAGGGCCGGTGTCATTTACAGACCTGCAGTTGGTGAATATTTAGTGACCTTTTGCAGAGGGTTTAAAGCTGCTGTTGTGGGAAACGGCCACAAGGATGCAGCATTTCTCCATTCCCAAATCTGGGTACTAGGGCAGCAGAGCCGTTCTGGAAGTCGTTTGCCTAGGTTGTAAATTTGAATGGAATGTGCCAGGAAAACCCCCCATAAGTTTATGTCTCATTACTCCTAGTTCGTTGTTTTAATTTTTTCAATTGGGGTAATGGTTAGAATGTTGCTTGTCCAAGGTGTACACACTCTGGTTCATCTACATATTCTATATACCTATTTATGTAGAGATCCTCTTCCCGTGTAAATTATTACAGAGTGTTCCGTCAACCTTCCTTGCTATATGGTCGGTCTTTTTGATATATGTATATCATATGTATGTGTATACATATGGTAAGACTAATCTTCATTTATCCATTTCCCCCACCTTTCGTTTTAGATAAGCATAGTTTTTTTTTTTTTAATAAGTCTGTGATTGACTTTCTCTGTGGAAATATGTTCATTTGTGTCAGTTATTAGATAACGCCTATAAGTGATATCATAGGATATAGGACTTTTACTTTCCGACTTACCTCATGTTCTGTGATTATCTCTAAGATCACCTATGGTGCCTCAAAGAGCACTGTTTCATTGTTTTCCATGGCTAGTTTTCATTGTGTACATGGACCACTTCTTCTTTATCCTTTCATCTGTTGATGGACATTTTGGTTGCTTCACTGTCTTGTCTATTGTGAATAAGGCTGCAGTGCAGCTTTTGCAGCCCGGGTCTTCTTCATTCTGGTCTTCTCAGGTGAGAGGCCCATTGGTGCACCTGCTCGATTGAATGATACCTCAATTTTTCCTTTTAAACGCAGCTCCTTTCTGTTCTCATTATTAGCGTTTAACCCTTTTACATCTCACCAGCAGCTAGAGGGTACACAGTTCTCTGAAACCTCTTCAGCATTTATTGTTTGTAGACTTTTTGCCAATGGTCAGTCGACTGGTGCGAGTTGAAAACCTTTTGTAGATTAGATTGCATGAGTCTAATACTTCCTGAGGCTGAGCTTTTATCCGTTTTCCTTTCTTTAAAAAGAGAGTGAGTAAAACTTACCTCTTCATAGTATCTTCTTGAAAATTTTGCCTGTTTTGAATTTTTTTTTATCCATTCCCTACCTCAGCACAATTTCTAGGGCAGGTGTCCTTTACAGCCCTGAGTCCTTGTGAATGGTAAGTGACCATTAGCTGTGGGTTAAAAGCTGCTCTTGCGGGTATCGGCCACAAGGCGGCAGCATTTCTCCTTTACCAAATCTGGTTACTAGGGCAACAGAGCCCTACTGGAAGTGGTGTTCTAGGTTGTAAATTAGAATGGAATGTGCGAGGAAAAAGCCCTTTAAGTTTATGTCTCATTACTTCTTGTTGGTATTTTTAACTTAATTTTTATTTTTTATCACAGCAAACTTGAATACAATGTTTTGTTTGTTCTTGGTGTGCAAGATGTGGTTCTTTCACACATATACATATATCTATTCTTCTTCGGATCCTTTTCCCATGTAGGTTATGACACAATGTTGAGTAGTGTTCTCTTGGTATTGCGTAGGTCTTTGGTGATTATATATTTCACATGTGTTTGTATCTCTCTGTTAACCTCAATATGGTAAGGTATCCAATCCTCACACCTTTCTATTTGGTGAACCATAAGTTTTTTTAATGAATCTATGATAGTGTTTCTCTGTGGAAATATCTTTGTTTGTATCATTTTTTAGGTAACCCCTATATGTGATATGATAGGATATGTGTCTTTCTCTTTCTCACTTGCTCCAAATTGCGTGATTACTTCTAGACTCATCTATGGTGCTGCAAATGGCATTGTTTCATTTTTTCACTAGCTCATATTCCATCTGTACAGGTAGCAGTTCTTCTTTGTCCACCCATCTGTCGGTGGACCTTTTGGTTACTTCCATATCTTGGCTATTGTAATACTATGCAATGCAGATTTGCGTGCCTGTGTCCTTCCAATTCTGTCTTCTTAGTTTATAGGTCCAGGAATAGGTCTGCTGGATCATATGGTCGCTCAATGTTGACCTTTTAAAGGCACCTCTGTTCTGTTCTCCTTAGTGGCTCTTTCCAGGTTACGTCCCACTTAAAGTGGAGGGTATGTATTTCTTCCCAGCACCTTCAGCATTTATTCTTTGTAGTTTCTGCTGATGGTTATTCTGAGTGGTGTGAGCTGATACCTCTTTGTGGTTGAATTTGCATGTGTCTCATAATGCGTAGAAATTGAGCTTTAAAACATGTGCTTTTTATTTTTCCAGCTGTGATTAGAGCTTATTTCTTCAAAGTGTTTTCTTAAAGTATGTGTCACCACTTGAAATATTTTGGCCATTATCTCCCTCAAGACATTTTGAGGGCAGGTTTCATTTACAGCCCTGCAGTACTTGTTCGTATGAAGTGACCATCAGCTCAGGCTTTAAACCTGCTTTTGCAGGTATCGGCCAAAGAGCGGCAGCCTTTCTACGTTCCCCTTGCTGGTACTAGGGAAACAGACCTACCGGCCAGTGGTGTACTTCGGTTATAAATTAGAGTGCAATGTGCCCGGATAAACCCACAAATGTTGATGTCTCCTTGCTTTTGTTTGTTTTTAAATTGAGTTTATATTTATTAGTAGAGTAATATTCCATTGTGTACGTGGACCACTTCTTCTTGGTGCATTCCTCGGTTGATGGACATTTTCATTGCTTCCAAGTGCAGGCTATGGTAAATCTTGCTGGCGTACAGGTGTGCCAGCCTGTGACTTTTGGATTCTCATTTTTGCAGGTGCTAGGCCAAGCAGTGGTTGTGATTGATTGACTGGTAGCTCAATGTTTCCCTTTCCAAAGCACCTACACTGTGTTTTCATTAGTGGCTCTTTACATGCCCCCCCTTACAACCGAGGGTACGCATTTCTCCACACTCCCTTCACCATTTGTTTTTTGCAGCATTTTTCCTAATGGCCATTCTGACTGCTGTGAGCTGATAGGTTTTTGTAATATAGGTATGCATGTCATTAAAATTCGTCATATTCCTATGCTTTTTTCTTTTCTCTTAAAAGAAAAAACCGTGAGTACAATATAGCTCTTGAAATTGTCTTCTTCGAAGGTTGCCCTCTTCTGAATTTTTTGGTCGATTTTTGACCCCAGAAATTTTCTGGAGGGCAGGTGCCATTTACAGAACTGCAAGTTGGTGAAAATTTAGTGACCTTTTGCAGTGGGTTCAAAGCTGCTGTTGTAGGAAACGGCCACAAGGAGGTAGTACTTCTCCATTCCCCAGTCTGGGTACTAGGGCAGCAGAGCCTTTCTGGAAGTCATTGTCCTAGGTTGCAAATTAGAATGGAATTTGCCAGGAGAAATCCCCATAAGTTTATGTCTCATTACTTCTTCTTGGTTAATCTGGGTAAAGTTTAGAATATTGTTTGTCCTAGGTGTACACAATCTGGTTCATTTGTACATTATGTATGTCTATTAATGTACAGATACTCTTGCCATGTAAAATATTACAGTGTTCCGTTGACCTCCCTTGCTATATGTTCGGTCTTTTTGATACATGTATATAATATGTATGTGTATATGTATAGTAACACTAATCTTCATTTCTCAATTTCCCCCTCCTTTCCTTTCAGATGAGCATAGTTTGTTTTCTAAGCCTGTGAGTGTCTTTCTCTTTGGATATATGTTCATCTGTGTCACTTATTAGATAATGCCATAAGTGATAATATAGGATATAGGTGTTTTGCCTTCCGACCTACTTTATGTTTTGTGATTATCTCCAGGCTCATGTACGGTGCCTCAAAGAGCAGTGCTTCAATGTTTTCAATGGCTAATATTCCATTGTGTGCATGGACCACTTCTTCTTGGTGCATTCCTCTGTTGATGGACATTTTCGTTGCTTCCAAGTGTTGCCTATGGTAAATATTGCTGGAGTGCAGGATTGCCAGCCTGTGATTTTTGATTTTCATTTTCTCTGGTGATAGTCCCAGCAGTGGGTATGATTGATTGACTGGTATGGTAGCTCAACGTTTACCTTTTCAAGGCACCTCAATTGTGTTTTCATTAGTGGCTCTTACCATGTCCCCCTTAGAATCGAGGGTATGCATTTCTCCACAATCACGTCAGCATTTATTGTTTGCAGCATTTTTGTTGATGGCCATTCTGACTGGTGTGAGCTGATAGGTTTTTGTAATTTGGGTTTACATGTCTGTAAAAATTCCTACAATTCATCATTTCTCCACGGCCTTTTCTTTTCTGTGAAAAGAAAAAAGCAAAAAAGGGTTAGTATAATATACCTCTTCCAATTTTCCTTTTGGGAGGTTGCACTCTAGAAATTTTTGGTCGATTTTCGACCTCAGCATTTTTTGGAGGGCCGGTGTCATTTACAGACCTGCAGTTGGTGAATATTTAGTGACCTTTTGCAGAGGGTTTAAAGCTGCTGTTGTGGGAAACGGCCACAAGGATGCAGCATTTCTCCATTCCCAAATCTGGGTACTAGGGCAGCAGAGCCGTTCTGGAAGTCGTTTGCCTAGGTTGTAAATTTGAATGGAATGTGCCAGGAAAACCCCCCATAAGTTTATGTCTCATTACTCCTAGTTCGTTGTTTTAATTTTTTCAATTGGGGTAATGGTTAGAATGTTGCTTGTCCAAGGTGTACACACTCTGGTTCATCTACATATTCTATATACCTATTTATGTAGAGATCCTCTTCCCGTGTAAATTATTACAGAGTGTTCCGTCAACCTTCCTTGCTATATGGTCGGTCTTTTTGATATATGTATATCATATGTATGTGTATACATATGGTAAGACTAATCTTCATTTATCCATTTCCCCCACCTTTCGTTTTAGATAAGCATAGTTTTTTTTTTTTTAATAAGTCTGTGATTGACTTTCTCTGTGGAAATATGTTCATTTGTGTCAGTTATTAGATAACGCCTATAAGTGATATCATAGGATATAGGACTTTTACTTTCCGACTTACCTCATGTTCTGTGATTATCTCTAAGATCACCTATGGTGCCTCAAAGAGCACTGTTTCATTGTTTTCCATGGCTAGTTTTCATTGTGTACATGGACCACTTCTTCTTTATCCTTTCATCTGTTGATGGACATTTTGGTTGCTTCACTGTCTTGTCTATTGTGAATAAGGCTGCAGTGCAGCTTTTGCAGCCCGGGTCTTCTTCATTCTGGTCTTCTCAGGTGAGAGGCCCATTGGTGCACCTGCTCGATTGAATGATACCTCAATTTTTCCTTTTAAACGCAGCTCCTTTCTGTTCTCATTATTAGCGTTTAACCCTTTTACATCTCACCAGCAGCTAGAGGGTACACAGTTCTCTGAAACCTCTTCAGCATTTATTGTTTGTAGACTTTTTGCCAATGGTCAGTCGACTGGTGCGAGTTGAAAACCTTTTGTAGATTAGATTGCATGAGTCTAATACTTCCTGAGGCTGAGCTTTTATCCGTTTTCCTTTCTTTAAAAAGAGAGTGAGTAAAACTTACCTCTTCATAGTATCTTCTTGAAAATTTTGCCTCTTTTGAATTTTTTTTTATCCATTCCCTACCTCAGCACAATTTCTAGGGCAGGTGTCCTTTACAGCCCTGAGTCCTTGTGAATGGTAAGTGACCATTAGCTGTGGGTTAAAAGCTGCTCTTGCGGGTATCGGCCACAAGGCGGCAGCATTTCTCCTTTACCAAATCTGGTTACTAGGGCAACAGAGCCCTACTGGAAGTGGTGTTCTAGGTTGTAAATTAGAATGGAATGTGCGAGGAAAAAGCCCTTTAAGTTTATGTCTCATTACTTCTTGTTGGTATTTTTAACTTAATTTTTATTTTTTATCACAGCAAACTTGAATACAATGTTTTGTTTGTTCTTGGTGTGCAAGATGTGGTTCTTTCACACATATACATATATCTATTCTTCTTCGGATCCTTTTCCCATGTAGGTTATGACACAATGTTGAGTAGTGTTCTCTTGGTATTGCGTAGGTCTTTGGTGATTATATATTTCACATGTGTTTGTATCTCTCTGTTAACCTCAATATGGTAAGGTATCCAATCCTCACACCTTTCTATTTGGTGAACCATAAGTTTTTTTAATGAATCTATGATAGTGTTTCTCTGTGGAAATATCTTTGTTTGTATCATTTTTTAGGTAACCCCTATATGTGATATGATAGGATATGTGTCTTTCTCTTTCTCACTTGCTCCAAATTGCGTGATTACTTCTAGACTCATCTATGGTGCTGCAAATGGCATTGTTTCATTTTTTCACTAGCTCATATTCCATCTGTACAGGTAGCAGTTCTTCTTTGTCCACCCATCTGTCGGTGGACCTTTTGGTTACTTCCATATCTTGGCTATTGTAATACTATGCAATGCAGATTTGCGTGCCTGTGTCCTTCCAATTCTGTCTTCTTAGTTTATAGGTCCAGGAATAGGTCTGCTGGATCATATGGTCGCTCAATGTTGACCTTTTAAAGGCACCTCTGTTCTGTTCTCCTTAGTGGCTCTTTCCAGGTTACGTCCCACTTAAAGTGGAGGGTATGTATTTCTTCCCAGCACCTTCAGCATTTATTCTTTGTAGTTTCTGCTGATGGTTATTCTGAGTGGTGTGAGCTGATACCTCTTTGTGGTTGAATTTGCATGTGTCTCATAATGCGTAGAAATTGAGCTTTAAAACATGTGCTTTTTATTTTTCCAGCTGTGATTAGAGCTTATTTCTTCAAAGTGTTTTCTTAAAGTATGTGTCACCACTTGAAATATTTTGGCCATTATCTCCCTCAAGACATTTTGAGGGCAGGTTTCATTTACAGCCCTGCAGTACTTGTTCGTATGAAGTGACCATCAGCTCAGGCTTTAAACCTGCTTTTGCAGGTATCGGCCAAAGAGCGGCAGCCTTTCTACGTTCCCCTTGCTGGTACTAGGGAAACAGACCTACCGGCCAGTGGTGTACTTCGGTTATAAATTAGAGTGCAATGTGCCCGGATAAACCCACAAATGTTGATGTCTCCTTGCTTTTGTTTGTTTTTAAATTGAGTTTATATTTATTATTAGAGTAATATTCCATTGTGTACGTGGACCACTTCTTCTTGGTGCATTCCTCGGTTGATGGACATTTTCATTGCTTCCAAGTGCAGGCTATGGTAAATCTTGCTGGCGTACAGGTGTGCCAGCCTGTGACTTTTGGATTCTCATTTTTGCAGGTGCTAGGCCAAGCAGTGGTTGTGATTGATTGACTGGTAGCTCAATGTTTCCCTTTCCAAAGCACCTACACTGTGTTTTCATTAGTGGCTCTTTACATGCCCCCCCTTACAACCGAGGGTACGCATTTCTCCACACTCCCTTCACCATTTGTTTTTTGCAGCATTTTTCCTAATGGCCATTCTGACTGCTGTGAGCTGATAGGTTTTTGTAATATGGGTATGCATGTCATTAAAATTCGTCATATTCCTATGCTTTTTTCTTTTCTCTTAAAAGAAAAAACCGTGAGTACAATATAGCTCTTGAAATTGTCTTCTTCGAAGGTTGCCCTCTTCTGAATTTTTTGGTCGATTTTTGACCCCAGAAATTTTCTGGAGGGCAGGTGCCATTTACAGAACTGCAAGTTGGTGAAAATTTAGTGACCTTTTGCAGTGGGTTCAAAGCTGCTGTTGTAGGAAACGGCCACAAGGAGGTAGTACTTCTCCATTCCCCAGTCTGGGTACTAGGGCAGCAGAGCCTTTCTGGAAGTCATTGTCCTAGGTTGCAAATTAGAATGGAATTTGCCAGGAGAAATCCCCATAAGTTTATGTCTCATTACTTCTTCTTGGTTAATCTGGGTAAAGTTTAGAATATTGTTTGTCCTAGGTGTACACAATCTGGTTCATTTGTACATTATGTATGTCTATTAATGTACAGATCCTCTTCCCATGTAAAATATTACAGTGTTCCTTCGACCTCCCTTGCTATATGTTCGGTCTCTTTGATACATGTATATAATATGTATGTGTATATGTATAGTAACACTAATCTTCATTTCTCAATTTCCCCCCTGCTTTCCTTTCAGATGAGCATAGTTTGTTTTCTAAGCCTGTGAGTGTCTTTCTCTTTGGAAATATGTTCATCTGTGTCAGTTATTAGATAATGCCATAAGTGACAATATAGGATATAGGTGTTTTGCCTTCCGACCTACTTCATGTTTTGTGATTATCTCCAGGCTCATGTACGGTGCCTCAAAGAGCAGTGCTTCAATGTTTTCCATGGCTAATATTCCATTGTGTGCATGGACCACTTCTTCTTGGTTCATTCCTCTGTTGATGGACATTTTCGTTGCTTCCAAGTGTTGCCTCTGGTAAATATTGCTGGAGTGCAGGATTTCCAGCCTGTGATTTTGGATTTTCATTTTCTCAGGTGATAGACCCAGCAGTGGGTATGATTGATTGACTGGTATGGTAGCTCAACGTTTACCTTTTCAAGGCACCTCAATTGTGTTTTCATTAGTGGCTCTTACCATGTCCCCCTTAGAATCGAGGGTATGCATTTCTCCACAATCACGTCAGCATTTATTGTTTGCAGCATTTTTGTTGATGGCCATTCTGACTGGTGTGAGCTGATAGGTTTTTGTAATTTGGGTTTACATGTCTGTAAAAATTCCTACAATTCATCATTTCTCCACGGCCTTTTCTTTTCTGTGAAAAGAAAAAAGCAAAAAAGGGTTAGTATAATATACCTCTTCCAATTTTCCTTTTGGGAGGTTGCACTCTAGAAATTTTTGTCGATTTTCGACCTCAGCATTTTTTGGAGGGCCGGTGTCATTTACAGACCTGCAGTTGGTGAATATTTAGTGACCTTTTGCAGTGGGTTTAAAGCTGCTGTTGTGGGAAACGGCCACAAGGATGCAGCATTTCTCCATTCCCAAATCTGGGTACTAGGGCAGCAGAGCCATTCTGGAAGTCGTTTGCCTAGGTTGTAAATTTGAATGGAATGTGCCAGGAAAACCCCCCATAAGTTTATGTCTCATTACTCCTAGTTCGTTGTTTTAATTTTTTCAATTGGGGTAATGGTTAGAATGTTGCATGTCCAACGTGTACACACTCTGGTTCATCTACATATTCTATATACCTATTTATGTAGAGATCCTCTTCCCTTGTAAATTATTACAGAGTGTTCCGTAAACCTTCCTTGCTATATGGTCGGACTTTTTGATATATGTATATCATATGTATTTGTATACATATGGTAAAACTAATCTTCATTTATCCATTTCCCCCACCTTTCCTTTCAGATAAGCATAGTTTTTTTTTTTTTTTGAGTAAGTCTGTGACTGACTTTCTCTGTGGAAATATGTTCATTTGTGTCAGTTATTAGATAACGCCTATAAGTGATATCATAGGATATAGGACTTTTACTTTCCGACTTACCTCATGTTCTGTGATTATCTCCAAGATCATCTATGGTGCCTCAAAGAGCACTGTTTCATTGTTTTCCATGGCTAGTTTTCATTGTGTACATGGACCACTTCTTCTTTATCCTTTCATCTGTTGATGGACATTTTGGTTGCTTCACTGTCTTGTCTATTGTGAATAAGGCTGCAGTGCAGCTTTTGCAGCCCGGGTCTTCTTCATTCTGGTCTTCTCAGCTGAGAGGCCCATTGGTGCACCTGCTGGATTGAATGATACCTCAATTTTTCCTTTTAAACGCAGCTCCTTTCTGTTCTCATTATTAGCGTTTAACCCTTTTACATCTCACCAGCAGCTAGAGGGTACACAGTTCTCTGAAACCTCTTCAGCATTTATTGTTTGTAGACTTTTTGCCAATGGTCAGTCGACTGGTGCGAGTTGAAAACCTTTTGTAGATTAGATTGCATGAGTCTAATACTTCCTGAGGCTGAGCTTTTATCCGTTTTCCTTTCTTTAAAAAGAGAGTGAGTAAAACTTACCTCTTCATAGTATCTTCTTGAAAATTTTGCCTCTTTTGAATTTTTTTTTATCCATTCCCTACCTCAGCACAATTTCTAGGGCAGGTGTCCTTTACAGCCCTGAGTCCTTGTGAATGGTAAGTGACCATTAGCTGTGGGTTAAAAGCTGCTCTTGCGGGTATCGGCCACAAGGCGGCAGCATTTCTCCTTTACCAAATCTGGTTACTAGGGCAACAGAGCCCTACTGGAAGTGGTGTTCTAGGTTGTAAATTAGAATGGAATGTGCGAGGAAAAAGCCCTTTAAGTTTATGTCTCATTACTTCTTGTTGGTATTTTTAACTTAATTTTTATTTTTTATCACAGCAAACTTGAATACAATGTTTTGTTTGTTCTTGGTGTGCAAGATGTGGTTCTTTCACACATATACATATATCTATTCTTCTTCGGATCCTTTTCCCATGTAGGTTATGACACAATGTTGAGTAGTGTTCTCTTGGTATTGCGTAGGTCTTTGGTGATTATATATTTCACATGTGTTTGTATCTCTCTGTTAACCTCAATATGGTAAGGTATCCAATCCTCACACCTTTCTATTTGGTGAACCATAAGTTTTTTTAATGAATCTATGATAGTGTTTCTCTGTGGAAATATCTTTGTTTGTATCATTTTTTAGGTAACCCCTATATGTGATATGATAGGATATGTGTCTTTCTCTTTCTCACTTGCTCCAAATTGCGTGATTACTTCTAGACTCATCTATGGTGCTGCAAATGGCATTGTTTCATTTTTTCACTAGCTCATATTCCATCTGTACAGGTAGCAGTTCTTCTTTGTCCACCCATCTGTCGGTGGACCTTTTGGTTACTTCCATATCTTGGCTATTGTAATACTATGCAATGCAGATTTGCGTGCCTGTGTCCTTCCAATTCTGTCTTCTTAGTTTATAGGTCCAGGAATAGGTCTGCTGGATCATATGGTCGCTCAATGTTGACCTTTTAAAGGCACCTCTGTTCTGTTCTCCTTAGTGGCTCTTTCCAGGTTACGTCCCACTTAAAGTGGAGGGTATGTATTTCTTCCCAGCACCTTCAGCATTTATTCTTTGTAGTTTCTGCTGATGGTTATTCTGAGTGGTGTGAGCTGATACCTCTTTGTGGTTGAATTTGCATGTGTCTCATAATGCGTAGAAATTGAGCTTTAAAACATGTGCTTTTTATTTTTCCAGCTGTGATTAGAGCTTATTTCTTCAAAGTGTTTTCTTAAAGTATGTGTCACCACTTGAAATATTTTGGCCATTATCTCCCTCAAGACATTTTGAGGGCAGGTTTCATTTACAGCCCTGCAGTACTTGTTCGTATGAAGTGACCATCAGCTCAGGCTTTAAACCTGCTTTTGCAGGTATCGGCCAAAGAGCGGCAGCCTTTCTACGTTCCCCTTGCTGGTACTAGGGAAACAGACCTACCGGCCAGTGGTGTACTTCGGTTATAAATTAGAGTGCAATGTGCCCGGATAAACCCACAAATGTTGATGTCTCCTTGCTTTTGTTTGTTTTTAAATTGAGTTTATATTTATTATTAGAGTAATATTCCATTGTGTACGTGGACCACTTCTTCTTGGTGCATTCCTCGGTTGATGGACATTTTCATTGCTTCCAAGTGCAGGCTATGGTAAATCTTGCTGGCGTACAGGTGTGCCAGCCTGTGACTTTTGGATTCTCATTTTTGCAGGTGCTAGGCCAAGCAGTGGTTGTGATTGATTGACTGGTAGCTCAATGTTTCCCTTTCCAAAGCACCTACACTGTGTTTTCATTAGTGGCTCTTTACATGCCCCCCCTTACAACCGAGGGTACGCATTTCTCCACACTCCCTTCACCATTTGTTTTTTGCAGCATTTTTCCTAATGGCCATTCTGACTGCTGTGAGCTGATAGGTTTTTGTAATATGGGTATGCATGTCATTAAAATTCGTCATATTCCTATGCTTTTTTCTTTTCTCTTAAAAGAAAAAACCGTGAGTACAATATAGCTCTTGAAATTGTCTTCTTCGAAGGTTGCCCTCTTCTGAATTTTTTGGTCGATTTTTGACCCCAGAAATTTTCTGGAGGGCAGGTGCCATTTACAGAACTGCAAGTTGGTGAAAATTTAGTGACCTTTTGCAGTGGGTTCAAAGCTGCTGTTGTAGGAAACGGCCACAAGGAGGTAGTACTTCTCCATTCCCCAGTCTGGGTACTAGGGCAGCAGAGCCTTTCTGGAAGTCATTGTCCTAGGTTGCAAATTAGAATGGAATTTGCCAGGAGAAATCCCCATAAGTTTATGTCTCATTACTTCTTCTTGGTTAATCTGGGTAAAGTTTAGAATATTGTTTGTCCTAGGTGTACACAATCTGGTTCATTTGTACATTATGTATGTCTATTAATGTACAGATCCTCTTCCCATGTAAAATATTACAGTGTTCCTTCGACCTCCCTTGCTATATGTTCGGTCTCTTTGATACATGTATATAATATGTATGTGTATATGTATAGTAACACTAATCTTCATTTCTCAATTTCCCCCCTGCTTTCCTTTCAGATGAGCATAGTTTGTTTTCTAAGCCTGTGAGTGTCTTTCTCTTTGGAAATATGTTCATCTGTGTCAGTTATTAGATAATGCCATAAGTGACAATATAGGATATAGGTGTTTTGCCTTCCGACCTACTTCATGTTTTGTGATTATCTCCAGGCTCATGTACGGTGCCTCAAAGAGCAGTGCTTCAATGTTTTCCATGGCTAATATTCCATTGTGTGCATGGACCACTTCTTCTTGGTTCATTCCTCTGTTGATGGACATTTTCGTTGCTTCCAAGTGTTGCCTCTGGTAAATATTGCTGGAGTGCAGGATTTCCAGCCTGTGATTTTGGATTTTCATTTTCTCAGGTGATAGACCCAGCAGTGGGTATGATTGATTGACTGGTATGGTAGCTCAACGTTTACCTTTTCAAGGCACCTCAATTGTGTTTTCATTAGTGGCTCTTACCATGTCCCCCTTAGAATCGAGGGTATGCATTTCTCCACAATCACGTCAGCATTTATTGTTTGCAGCATTTTTGTTGATGGCCATTCTGACTGGTGTGAGCTGATAGGTTTTTGTAATTTGGGTTTACATGTCTGTAAAAATTCCTACAATTCATCATTTCTCCACGGCCTTTTCTTTTCTGTGAAAAGAAAAAAGCAAAAAAGGGTTAGTATAATATACCTCTTCCAATTTTCCTTTTGGGAGGTTGCACTCTAGAAATTTTTGTCGATTTTCGACCTCAGCATTTTTTGGAGGGCCGGTGTCATTTACAGACCTGCAGTTGGTGAATATTTAGTGACCTTTTGCAGTGGGTTTAAAGCTGCTGTTGTGGGAAACGGCCACAAGGATGCAGCATTTCTCCATTCCCAAATCTGGGTACTAGGGCAGCAGAGCCATTCTGGAAGTCGTTTGCCTAGGTTGTAAATTTGAATGGAATGTGCCAGGAAAACCCCCCATAAGTTTATGTCTCATTACTCCTAGTTCGTTGTTTTAATTTTTTCAATTGGGGTAATGGTTAGAATGTTGCATGTCCAACGTGTACACACTCTGGTTCATCTACATATTCTATATACCTATTTATGTAGAGATCCTCTTCCCTTGTAAATTATTACAGAGTGTTCCGTAAACCTTCCTTGCTATATGGTCGGACTTTTTGATATATGTATATCATATGTATTTGTATACATATGGTAAAACTAATCTTCATTTATCCATTTCCCCCACCTTTCCTTTCAGATAAGCATAGTTTTTTTTTTTTTTTGAGTAAGTCTGTGACTGACTTTCTCTGTGGAAATATGTTCATTTGTGTCAGTTATTAGATAACGCCTATAAGTGATATCATAGGATATAGGACTTTTACTTTCCGACTTACCTCATGTTCTGTGACTATCTCTAAGATCATCTATGGTGCCTCAAAGAGCACTGTTTCATTGTTTTCCACGGCTAGTTTTCATTGTGTACATGGACCACTTCTTCTTTATCCTTTCATCTGTTGATGGACATTTTGGTTGCTTCACTGTCTTGTCTATTGTGAATAAGGCTGCAGTGCAGCTTTTGCAGCCCGGGTCTTCTTCATTCTGGTCTTCTCAGCTGAGAGGCCCATTGGTGCACCTGCTGGATTGAATGATACCTCAATTTTTCCTTTTAAACGCAGCTCCTTTCTGTTCTCATTATTAGCGTTTAACCCTTTTACATCTCACCAGCAGCTAGAGGGTACACAGTTCTCTGAAACCTCTTCAGCATTTATTGTTTGTAGACTTTTTGCCAATGGTCAGTCGACTGGTGCGAGTTGAAAACATTTTGTAGATTAGATTGCATGAGTCTAATACTTCCTGAGGCTGAGCTTTTATCCGTTTTCCTTTCTTTAAAAAGAGAGTGAGTAAAACTTACCTCTTCATAGTATCTTCTTGAAAATTTTGCCTGTTTTGAATATTTTTTTATCCATTCCCTACCTCAGCACAATTTTGAGGGCAGGTGTCCTTTACAGCCCTGAGTCCTTGTGAATAGTAAGTGACCATTAGCTTTGGGTTAAAAGCTGCTCTTGCGGGAATCGGCCACAAGGCGGCAGCATTTCTCCTTTACCAAATCTGGTTACTAGGGCAACAGAGCCTTACTGGAAGTGGTGTTCTAGGTTGTAAATTAGAATGGAATGTGCGAGGAAAAAGCCCTTTAAGTATATGTCTCATTACTTCTTGTTGGTATTTTTAACTTAATTGTTATTTTTTATCACAGCAAACTTGATTACAATGTTTTGTTTGTTCTCGGTGTGCAAGATGTGGTTCTTTCACACATATACATATATCTATTCTTCTTCGGATCCTTTTCCCATGTAGGTTATGACACAATGTTGAGTAGTCTTCTCTTGGTATTGCGTAGGTCTTTGGTGATTATATATTTCACATGTGTTTGTATCTCTCTGTTAACCTCAATATGGTAAGGTATCCAATCCTCACACCTTTCTATTTGGTGAACCATAAGTTTTTTTAATGAATCTATGATAGTGTTTCTCTGTGGAAATATCTTTGTTTGTATCATTTTTTAGGTAACCCCTATATGTGATATGATAGGATATGTCTCTTTCTCTTTCTCACTTGCTCCAAATTGCGTGATTACTTCTAGACTCATCTATGGTGCTGCAAATGGCATTGTTTCATTTTTTCACTAGCTCATATTCCATCTGTACAGGTAGCAGTTCTTCTTTGTCCACCCATCTGTCGGTGGACCTTTTGGTTACTTCCATAACTTGGCTATTGTAATACTATGCAATGCAGATTTGCGTGCCTGTGTCCTTCCAATTCTGTCTTCTTAGTTTATAGGTCCAGGAATAGGTCTGCTGGATCATATGGTCGCTCAATGTTGACCTTTTAAAGGCACCTCTGTTCTGTTCTCCTTAGTGGCTCTTTCCAGGTTACGTCCCACTTAAAGTGGAGGGTATGTATTTCTTTTCCAGCACCTTCAGCATTTATTCTTTGTAGTTTCTGCTGATGGTTATTCTGAGTGGTGTGAGCTGATACCTCTTTGTGGTTGAATTTGCATGTGTCTCATAATGCGTAGAAATTGAGCTTTAAGACATGTGCTTTTTATTTTTCCAGCTGTGATTAGAGCTTATTTCTTCAAAGTGTTTTCTTAAAGTATGTGTCACCACTTGAAATATTTTGGCCATTATCTCCCTCAAGACATTTTGAGGGCAGGTTTCATTTACAGCCCTGCAGTACTTGTTCGTATGAAGTGACCATCAGCTCAGGCTTTAAACCTGCTTTTGCAGGTATCGGCCAAAGAGTGGCAGCCTTTCTACGTTCCCCTTGCTGGTACTAGGGAAACAGACCTACCGGCCAGTGGTGTACTTCGGTTATAAATTAGAGTGCAATGTGCCCGGATAAACCCACAAATGTTGATGTCTCCTTGCTTTTGTTTGTTTTTAAATTGAGTTTATATTTATTATTAGAGTAATATTCCATTGTGTACGTGGACCACTTCTTCTTGGTGCATTCCTCGGTTGATGGACATTTTCATTGCTTCCAAGTGCTGGCTATGGTAAATCTTGCTGGCGTACAGGTGTGCTAGCCTGTGACTTTTGGATTCTCATTTTTGCAGGTGCTAGGCCAAGCAGTGGTTGTGATTGATTGACTGGTACCTCAATGTTTCCCTTTTCCAAAGCACCTACACTGTGTTTTCATTAGTGGCTCTTTACATGCCCCCCCTTACAACCGAGGGTACGCATTTCTCCACACTCCCTTCACCATTTGTTTTTTGCAGCATTTTTCCTAATGGCCATTCTGACTGCTGTGAGCTGATAGGTTTTTGTAATATGGGTATGCATGTCATTAAAATTTTTAAAATTCGTCATATTCCTATGCTTTTTTCTTTTCTCTTAAAAGAAAAAACCGTGAGTACAATATAGCTCTTGAAATTGTCTTCTTCGAAGGTTGTGCTCTTCTTAATTTTTTGGTCGATTTTTGAACCCAGACATTTTCTGGAGGGCAGGTGCCGTTTACAGAACTGCAAGTTGGTGAAAATTTAGTGACCTTTTGCAGTGGGTTCAAAGCTGCTGTTGTGGGAAACGGCCACAAGGAGGTAGCACTTCTCCATTCCCCAATCTGGGTACTAGGGCAGCAGAGCCTTTCTGGAAGTCATTGTCCTAGGTTGCAAATTAGAATGGAATTGGCCAGGAGAAATCCCCATAAGTTTATGTCTCATTACTTCTTCTTGGTTTTAAAAAATTTTTTAATCTGGGTAAAGTTTAGAATATTGTTTGTCCTAGGTGTACACAATCTGGTTCATTTGTACATTATGTATGTCTATTAATGTACAGATCCTCTTCCCATGTAAAATATTACAGTGTTCCTTCGACCTCCCTTGCTATATGTTCGGTCTCTTTGATACATGTATATAATATGTATGTGTATATGTATAGTAACACTAATCTTCATTTCTCAATTTCTCCCCTGCTTTCCTTTCAGATGAGCATAGTTTGTTTTCTAAGCCTGTGAGTGTCTTTCTCTTTGGAAATATGTTCATCTGTGTCAGTTATTAGATAATGCCATAAGTGACAATATAGGATATAGGTGTTTTGCCTTCCGACCTACTTCATGTTTTGTGATTATCTCCAGGCTCATGTACGGTGCCTCAAAGAGCAGTGCTTCAATGTTTTCCATGGCTAATATTCCATTGTGTGCATGGACCACTTCTTCTTGGTTCATTCCTCTGTTGATGGACATTTTCGTTGCTTCCAAGTGTTGCCTCTGGTAAATATTGCTGGAGTGCAGGATTTCCAGCCTGTGATTTTGGATTTTCATTTTCTCAGGTGATAGACCCAGCAGTGGGTATGATTGATTGACTGGTATGGTAGCTCAACGTTTACCTTTTCAAGGCACCTCAATTGTGTTTTCATTAGTGGCTCTTACCATGTCCCCCTTAGAATCGAGGGTATGCATTTCTCCACAATCACGTCAGCATTTATTGTTTGCAGCATTTTTGTTGATGGCCATTCTGACTGGTGTGAGCTGATAGGTTTTTGTAATTTGGGTTTACATGTCTGTAAAAATTCCTACAATTCATCATTTCTCCACGGCCTTTTCTTTTCTGTGAAAAGAAAAAAGCAAAAAAGGGTTAGTATAATATACCTCTTCCAATTTTCCTTTTGGGAGGTTGCACTCTAGAAATTTTTGGTTGATTTTCGACCTCAGCATTTTTTGGAGGGCCGGTGTCATTTACAGACCTGCAGTTGGTGAATATTTAGTGACCTTTTGCAGTGGGTTTAAAGCTGCTGTTGTGGGAAACGGCCACAAGGATGCAGCATTTCTCCATTCCCAAATCTGGGTACTAGGGCAGCAGAGCCGTTCTGGAAGTCGTTTGCGTAGGTTGTAAATTTGAATGGAATGTGCCAGGAAAACCCCCCATAAGTTTATGTCTCCTTACTCCTAGTTCGTTGTTTTAATTTTTTCAATTGGGGTAATGGTTAGAATGTTGCTTGTCCAAGGTGTACACACTCTGGTTCATCTACATATTCTATATACCTATTTATGTAGAGTTCCTCTTCCCGTGTAAATTATTACAGAGTGTTCCGTAAACCTTCCTTGCTATATGGTCGGTCTTTTTGATATATGTATATCATATGTATTTGTATACATATGGTAAGACTAATCTTCATTTATCCATTTCCCCCACCTTTCCTTTCAGATAAGCATAGTTTTCTTTTTTTTGAGTAAGTCTGTGATTGACTTTCTCTGTGGAAATATGTTCATTTGTGTCAGTTATTAGATAACGCCTATAAGTGATATCATAGGATATAGGACTTTTACTTTCCGACTTACCTCATGTTCTGTGATTATCTCCAAGATCATCTATGGTGCCTCAAAGAGCACTGTTTCATTGTTTTCCATGGCTAGTTTTCATTGTGTACATGGACCACTTCTTCTTTATCCTTTCATCTGTTGATGGACATTTTGGTTGCTTCACTGTCTTGTCTATTGTGAATAAGGCTGCAGTGCAGCTTTTGCAGCCCGGGTCTTCTTCATTCTGGTCTTCTCAGGTGAGAGGCCCATTGGTGCACCTGCTCGATTGAATGATACCTCAATTTTTCCTTTTAAACGCAGCTCCTTTCTGTTCTCATTATTAGCGTTTAACCCTTTTACATCTCACCAGCAGCTAGAGGGTACACAGTTCTCTGAAACCTCTTCAGCATTTATTGTTTGTAGACGTTTTGCCAATGGTCAGTCGACTGGTGCGAGTTGAAAACCTTTTGTAGATTAGATTGCATGAGTCTAATACTTCCTGAGGCTGAGGTTTTATCCGTTTTCCTTTCTTTAAAAAGAGAGTGAGTAAAACTTACCTCTTCATAGTATCTTCTTGAAAATTTTGCCTGTTTTGAATTTTTTTTTATCCATTCCCTACCTCAGCACAATTTTGAGGGCAGGTGTCCTTTACAGCCCTGAGTCCTTGTGAATGGTAAGTGACCATTAGCTGTGGGTTAAAAGCTGCTCTTGCGGGAATCGGCCACAAGGCGGCAGCATTTCTCCTTTACCAAATCTGGTTACTAGGGCAACAGAGCCTTACTGGAAGTGGTGTTCTAGGTTGTAAATTAGAATGGAATGTGCGAGGAAAAAGCCCTTTAAGTTTATGTCTCATTACTTCTTGTTGGTATTTTTAACTTAATTGTTATTTTTTATCACAGCAAACTTGATTACAATGTTTTGTTTGTTCTCGGTGTGCAAGATGTGGTTCTTTCACACATATACATATATCTATTCTTCTTCGGATCCTTTTCCCATGTAGGTTATGACACAATGTTGAGTAGTCTTCTCTTGGTATTGCGTAGGTCTTTGGTGATTATATATTTCACATGTGTTTGTATCTCTCTGTTAACCTCAATATGGTAAGGTATCCAATCCTCACACCTTTCTATTTGGTGAACCATAAGTTTTTTTAATGAATCTATGATAGTGTTTCTCTGTGGAAATATCTTTGTTTGTATCATTTTTTAGGTAACCCCTATATGTGATATGATAGGATATGTGTCTTTCTCTTTCTCACTTGCTCCAAATTGCGTGATTACTTCTAGACTCATCTATGGTGCTGCAAATGGCATTGTTTCATTTTTTCACTAGCTCATATTCCATCTGTACAGGTAGCAGTTCTTCTTTGTCCACCCATCTGTCGGTGGACCTTTTGGTTACTTCCATATCTTGGCTATTGTAATACTATGCAATGCAGATTTGCGTGCCTGTGTCCTTCCAATTCTGTCTTCTTAGTTTATAGGTCCAGGAATAGGTCTGCTGGATCATATGGTCGCTCAATGTTGACCTTTTAAAGGCACCTCTGTTCTGTTCTCCTTAGTGGCTCTTTCCAGGTTACGTCCCACTTAAAGTGGAGGGTATGTATTTCTTCCCAGCACCTTCAGCATTTATTCTTTGTAGTTTCTGCTGATGGTTATTCTGAGTGGTGTGAGCTGATACCTCTTTGTGGTTGAATTTGCATGTGTCTCATAATGCGTAGAAATTGAGCTTTAAGACATGTGCTTTTTATTTTTCCAGCTGTGATTAGAGCTTATTTCTTCAAAGTGTTTTCTTAAAGTATGTGTCACCACTTGAAATATTGTGGCCATTATCTCCCTCAAGACATTTTGAGGGCAGGTTTCATTTACAGCCCTGCAGTACTTGTTCGTATGAAGTGACCATTAGCTCAGGCTTTAAACCTGCTTTTGCAGGTATCGGCCAAAGAGCGGCAGCCTTTCTACGTTCCTCTTGCTGGTACTAGGGAAACAGACCTACCGGCCAGTGGTGTACTTCGGTTATAAATTAGAGTGCAATGTGCCCGGATAAACCCACAAATGTTGATGTCTCCTTGCTTTTGTTTGTTTTTAAATTGAGTTTATATTTATTATTAGAGTAATATTCCATTGTGTACGTGGACCACTTCTTCTTGGTGCATTCCTAGGTTGATGGACATTTTCATTGCTTCCAAGTGCTGGCTATGGTAAATCTTGCTGGCGTACAGGTGTGCCAGCCTGTGACTTTTGGATTCTCATTTTTGCAGGTGCTAGGCCAAGCAGTGGTTGTGATTGATTGACTGGTAGCTCAATGTTTCCCATTCCAAAGCACCTACACTGTGTTTTCATTAGTGGCTCTTTACATGCCCCCCCTTATAACCGAGGGTACGCATTTCTCCACACTCCCTTCACCATTTGTTTTTTGCAGCATTTTTCCTAATGGCCATTCTGACTGCTGTGAGCTGATAGGTTTTTGTAGTATGGGTATGCATGTCATTAAAATTCGTCATATTCCTATGCTTTTTTCTTTTCTCTTAAAAGAAAAAACCGTGAGTACAATATAGCTCTTGAAATTGTCTTCTTCGAAGGTTGCCCTCTACTGAATTTTTTGGTCGATTTTTGACCCCAGAAATTTTCTGGAGGGCAGGTGCCATTTACAGAACTGCAAGTTGGTGAAAATTTAGTGACCTTTTGCAGTGGGTTCAAAGCTGCTGTTGTGGGAAACGGCCACAAGGAGGTAGCATTTCTCCATTCCCCAATCTGGGTACTAGGGCAGCAGAGCCTTTCTGGAAGTCATTGTCCTAGGTTGCAAATTAGAATGGAATTTGCCAGGAGAAATCCCCATAAGTTTATGTCTCATTACTTCTTCTTGGTTTTTAAAATTTTTTTAATCTGGGTAAAGTTTAGAATATTGTTTGTCCTAGGTGTACACAATCTGGTTCATTTGTACATTATGTATGTCTATTAATGTACAGATACTCTTGCCATGTAAAATATTACAGTGTTCCGTTGACCTCCCTTGCTATATGTTCGGTCTTTTTGATACATGTATATAATATGTATGTGTATATGTATAGTAACACTAATCTTCATTTCTCAATTTCCCCCTCCTTTCCTTTCAGATGAGCATAGTTTGTTTTCTAAGCCTGTGAGTGTCTTTCTCTTTGGAAATATGTTCATCTGTGTCACTTATTAGATAATGCCATAAGTGATAATATAGGATATAGGTGTTTTGCCTTCCGACCTACTTTATGTTTTGTGATTATCTCCAGGCTCATGTACGGTGCCTCAAAGAGCAGTGCTTCAATGTTTTCCATGGCTAATATTCCATTGTGTGCATGGACCACTTCTTCTTGGTGCATTCCTCTGTTGATGGACATTTTCGTTGCTTCCAAGTGTTGCCTATGGTAAATATTGCTGGAGTGCAGGATTGCCAGCCTGTGATTTTGGATTTTCCTTTTCTCTGGTGATAGTCCCAGCAGTGGGTATGATTGATTGACTGGTATGGTAGCTCAACGTTTACCTTTTCAAGGCACCTCAATTGTGTTTTCATTAGTGGCTCTTACCATGTCCCCCTTAGAATCGAGGGTATGCATTTCTCCACAATCACGTCAGCATTTATTGTTTGCAGCATTTTTGTTGATGGCCATTCTGACTGGTGTGTGCTGATAGGTTTTTGTAATTTGGGTTTACATGTCTGTAAAAATTCCTACAATTCATCATTTCTCCACGGCCTTTTCTTTTCTGTTAAAAGAAAAAAGCAAAAAAGGGTTAGTATAATATACCTCTTCCAATTTTCCTTTTGGGAGGTTGCACTCTAGAAATTTTTGGTCGATTTTCGACCTCAGCATTTTTTGGAGGGCCGGTGTCATTTACAGACCTGCAGTTGGTAAATATTTAGTGACCTTTTGCAGAGGGTTTAAAGCTGCTGTTGTGGGAAACGGCCACAAGGATGCAGCATTTCTCCATTCCCAAATCTGGGTACTAGGGCAGCAGAGCCGTTCTGGAAGTCGTTTTCCTAGGTTGTAAATTTGAATGGAATGTGCCAGGAAAACCCCCCATAAGTTTATGTCTCATTACTCCTAGTTCGTTGTTTTAATTTTTTCAATTGGGGTAATGTTTAGATTGTTGCTTGTCCAAGGTGTACACACTCTGGTTCATCTACATATTCTATATACCTATTTATGTAGAGATCCTCTTGCCATGTAAATTATTACAGAGTGTTCCGTAAACCTTCCTTGCTATATGGTCGGTCTTTTTGATATATGTATATCATATGTATTTGTATACATATGGTAAGACTAATCTTCATTTATCTATTTCCCCCACCTTTCCTTTTAGATAAGCATAGTTTTTTTTTTTTTAATAAGTCTGTGATTGACTTTCTCTGTGGAAATATGTTCATTTGTGTCAGTTATTAGATAACGCCTATAAGTGATATCATAGGATATAGGACTTTTACTTTCCGACTTACCTCATGTTCTGTGATTATCTCTAAGATCATCTATGGTGCCTCAAAGAGCACTGTTTCATTGTTTTCCATGGCTAGTTTTCATTGTGTACATGGACCACTTCTTCTTTATCCTTTCATCTGTTGATGGACATTTTGGTTGCTTCACTGTCTTGTCTATTGTGAATAAGGCTGCAGTGCAGCTTTTGCAGCCCGGGTCTTCTTCATTCCGGTCTTCTCAGGTGAGAGGCCCATTGGTGCACCTGCTCGATTGAATGATACCTCAATTTTTCCTTTTAAACGCAGCTCCTTTCTGTTCTCATTATTAGCGTTTAACCCTTTTACATCTCACCAGCAGCTAGAGGGTACACAGTTCTCTGAAACCACTTCAGCATTTATTGTTTGTAGACTTTTTGCCAATGGTCAGTCGACTGGTGCGAGTTGAAAACCTTTTGTAGATTAGATTGCATGAGTCTAATACTTCCTGAGGCTGAGCTTTTATCCGTTTTCCTTTCTTTAAAAAGAGAGTGAGTAAAACTTACCTCTTCACAGTATCTTCTTGAAAATTTTGCCTGTTTTGAATTTTTTTTTATCCATTCCCTACCTCAGCACAATTTTGAGGGCAGGTGTCCTTTACAGCCCTGAGTCCTTGTGAATGGTAAGTGACCATTAGCTGTGGGTTAAAAGCTGCTCTTGCGGGAATCGGCCACAAGGCGGCAGCATTTCTCCTTTACCAAATCTGGTTACTAGGGCAACAGAGCCTTACTGGAAGTGGTGTTCTAGGTTGTAAATTAGAATGGAATGTGCGAGGAAAAAGCCCTTTAAGTTTATGTCTCATTACTTCTTGTTGGTATTTTTAACTTAATTGTTATTTTTTATCACAGCAAACTTGATTACAATGTTTTGTTTGTTCTCGGTGTGCAAGATGTGGTTCTTTCACACATATACATATATCTATTCTTCTTCGGATGCTTTTCCCATGTAGGTTATGACACAATGTTGAGTAGTCTTCTCTTGGTATTGCGTAGGTCTTTGGTGATTATATATTTCACATGTGTTTGTATCTCTCTGTTAACCTCAATATGGTAAGGTATCCAATCCTCACACCTTTCTATTTGGTGAACCATAAGTTTTTTTAATGAATCTATGATAGTGTTTCTCTGTGGAAATATCTTTGTTTGTATCATTTTTTAGGTAACCCCTATATGTGATATGATAGGATATGTGTCTTTCTCTTTCTCACTTGCTCCAAATTGCGTGATTACTTCTAGACTCATCTATGGTGCTGCAAATGGCATTGTTTCATTTTTTCACTAGCTCATATTCCATCTGTACAGGTAGCAGTTCTTCTTTGTCCACCCATCTGTCGGTGGATCTTTTGGTTACTTCCATATCTTGGCTATTGTAATACTATGCAACGCAGATTTGCGTGCCTGTGTCCTTCCAATTCTGTCTTCTTAGTTTATAGGTCCAGGAATAGGTCTGCTGGATCATATGGTCGCTCAATGTTGACCTTTTAAAGGCACCTCTGTTCTGTTCTCCTTAGTGGCTCTTTCCAGGTTACGTCCCACTTAAAGTGGAGGGTATGTATTTCTTCCCAGCACCTTCAGCATTTATTCTTTGTAGTTTCTGCTGATGGTTATTCTGAGTGGTGTGAGCTGATACCTCTTTGTGGTTGAATTTGCATGTGTCTCATAATGCGTAGAAATTGAGCTTTAAGACATGTGCTTTTTATTTTTCCAGCTGTGATTAGAGCTTATTTCTTCAAAGTGTTTTCTTAAAGTATGTGTCACCACTTGAAATATTGTGGCCATTATCTCCCTCAAGACATTTTGAGGGCAGGTTTCATTTACAGCCCTGCAGTACTTGTTCGTATGAAGTGACCATTAGCTCAGGCTTTAAACCTGCTTTTGCAGGTATCGGCCAAAGAGCGGCAGCCTTTCTACGTTCCTCTTGCTGGTACTAGGGAAACAGACCTACCGGCCAGTGGTGTACTTCGGTTATAAATTAGAGTGCAATGTGCCCGGATAAACCCACAAATGTTGATGTCTCCTTGCTTTTGTTTGTTTTTAAATTGAGTTTATATTTATTATTAGAGTAATATTCCATTGTGTACGTGGACCACTTCTTCTTGGTGCATTCCTCGGTTGATGGACATTTTCATTGCTTCCAAGTGCTGGCTATGGTAAATCTTGCTGGCGTACAGGTGTGCCAGCCTGTGACTTTTGGATTCTCATTTTTGCAGGTGCTAGGCCAAGCAGTGGTTGTGATTGATTGACTGGTAGCTCAATGTTTCCCTTTCCAAAGCACCTACACTGTGTTTTCATTAGTGGCTCTTTACATGCCCCCCCTTACAACCGAGGGTACGCATTTCTCCACACTCCCTTCACCATTTGTTTTTTGCAGCATTTTTCCTAATGGCCATTCTGACTGCTGTGAGCTGATAGGTTTTTGTAATATGGGTATGCATGTCATTAAAATTCGTCATATTCCTATGCTTTTTTCTTTTCTCTTAAAAGAAAAAACCGTGAGTACAATATAGCTCTTGAAATTGTCTTCTTCGAAGGTTGCCCTCTTCTGAATTTTTTGGTCGATTTTTGACCCCAGAAATTTTCTGGAGGGCAGGTGCCATTTACAGAACTGCAAGTTGGTGAAAATTTAGTGACCTTTTGCAGTGGGTTCAAAGCTGCTATTGTGGGAAACGGCCACAAGGAGGTAGCATTTCTCCATTCCCCAATCTGGGTACTAGGGCAGCAGAGCCTTTCTGGAAGTCATTGTCCTAGGTTGCAAATTAGAATGGAATTTGCCAGGAGAAATCCCCATAAGTTTATGTCTCATTACTTCTTCTTGGTTAATCTGGGTAAAGTTTAGAATATTGTTTGTCCTAGGTGTACACAATCTGGTTCATTTGTACATTATGTATGTCTATTAATGTACAGATCCTCTTCCCATGTAAAATATTACAGTGTTCCTTGGACCTCCCTTGCTATATGTTCGGTCTCTTTGATACATGTATATAATATGTATGTGTATATGTATAGTAACACTAATCTTCATTTCTCAATTTCCCCCCTGCTTTCCTTTCAGATGAGCATAGTTTGTTTTCTAAGCCTGTGAGTGTCTTTCTCTTTGGAAATATGTTCATCTGTGTCAGTTATTAGATAATGCCATAAGTGACAATATAGGATATAGGTGTTTTGCCTTCCGACCTACTTCATGTTTTGTGATTATCTCCAGGCTCATGTACGGTGCCTCAAAGAGCAGTGCTTCAATGTTTTCCATGGCTAATATTCCATTGTGTGCATGGACCACTTCTTCTTGGTTCGTTCCTCTGTTGATGGACATTTTCGTTGCTTCCAAGTGTTGCCTCTGGTAAATATTGCTGGAGTGCAGGATTGCCAGCCTGTGATTTTGGATTTTCATTTTCTCAGGTGATAGACCCAGCAGTGGGTATGATTGATTGACTGGTATGGTAGCTCAACGTTTACCTTTTCAAGGCACCTCAATTGTGTTTTCATTAGTGGCTCTTACCATGTCCCCCTTAGAATCGAGGGTATGCATTTCTCCACAATCACGTCAGCATTTATTGTTTGCAGCATTTTTGTTGATGGCCATTCTGACTGGTGTGAGCTGATAGGTTTTTGTAATTTGGGTTTACATGTCTGTAAAAATTCCTACAATTCATCATTTCTCCACGGCCTTTTCTTTTCTGTGAAAAGAAAAAAGCAAAAAAGGGTTAGTATAATATACCTCTTCCAATTTTCCTTTTGGGAGGTTGCACTCTAGAGATTTTTGGTCGATTTTCGACCTCAGCATTTTTTGGAGGGCCGGTGTCATTTACAGACCTGCAGTTGGTGAATATTTAGTGACCTTTTGCAGTGGGTTTAAAGCTGCTGTTGTGGGAAACGGCCACAAGGATGCAGCATTTCTCCATTCCCAAATCTGGGTACTAGGGCAGCAGAGCCGTTCTGAAAGTCGTTTGCCTAGGTTGTAAATTTGAATGGAATGTGCCAGGAAAACCCCCCATAAGTTTATGTCTCATTACTCCTAGTTCGTTGTTTTAATTTTTTCTATTGGGGTAATGGTTAGAATGTTGCATGTCCAAGGTGTACACACTCTGGTTCATCTACATATTCTATATACCTATTTATGTAGAGATCCTCTTCCCTTGTAAATTATTACAGAGTGTTCCGTAAACCTTCCTTGCTATATGGTCGGTCTTTTTGATATATGTATATCATATGTATTTGTATACATATGGTAAGACTAATCTTCATTTATCCATTTCCCACACCTTTCCTTTCAGATAAGCATAGTTTTTTTTTTTGAGTAAGTCTGTGATTGACTTTCTCTGTGGAAATATGTTCATTTGTGTCAGTTATTAGATAACGCCTATAAGTGATATCATAGGATATAGGACTTTTACTTTCCGACTTACCTCATGTTCTGTGATTATCTCCAAGATCATCTATGGTGCCTCAAAGAGCACTGTTTCATTGTTTTCCATGGCTAGTTTTCATTGTGTACATGGACCACTTCTTCTTTATCCTTTCATCTGTTGATGGACATTTTGGTTGCTTCACTGTCTTGTCTATTGTGAATAAGGCTGCAGTGCAGCTTTTGCAGCCCGGGTCTTCTTCATTCTGGTCTTCTCAGGTGAGAGGCCCATTGGTGCACCTGCTGGATTGAATGATACCTCAATTTTTCCTTTTAAACGCAGCTCCTTTCTTTTCTCATTATTAGCGTTTAACCCTTTTACATCTCACCAGCAGCTAGAGGGTACACAGTTCTCTGAAACCTCTTCAGCATTTATTGTTTGTAGACTTTTTGCCAATGGTCAGTCGACTGGTGCGAGTTGAAAACCTTTTGTAGATTAGATTGCATGAGTCTAATACTTCCTGAGGCTGAGCTTTTATCCGTTTTCCTTTCTTTAAAAAGAGAGTGAGTAAAACTTACCTCTTCATAGTATCTTCTTGAAAATTTTGCCTGTTTTGAATTTTTTTTTATCCATTCCCTACCTCAGCACAATTTTGAGGGAAGGTGTCCTTTACAGCCCTGAGTCCTTGTGAATAGTAAGTGACCATTAGCTTTGGGTTAAAAGCTGCTCTTGCGGGAATCGGCCACAAGGCGGCAGCATTTCTCCTTTACCAAATCTGGTTACTAGGGCAACAGAGCCTTACTGGAAGTGGTGTTCTAGGCTGTAAATTAGAATGGAATGTGCGAGGAAAAAGCCCTTTAAGTTTATGTCTCATTACTTCTTGTTGGTATTTTTAACTTAATTGTTATTTTTTATCACAGCAAACTTGATTACAATGTTTTGTTTGTTCTCGGTGTGCAAGATGTGGTTCTTTCACACATATACATATATCTATTCTTCTTCGGATCCTTTTCCCATGTAGGTTATGACACAATGTTGAGTAGTCTTCTCTTGGTATTGCGTAGGTCTTTGGTGATTATATATTTCACATGTGTTTGTATCTCTCTGTTAACCTCAATATGGTAAGGTATCCAATCCTCACACCTTTCTATTTGGTGAACCATAAGTTTTTTTAATGAATCTATGATAGTGTTTCTCTGTGGAAATATCTTTGTTTGTATCATTTTTTAGGTAACCCCTATATGTGATATGATAGGATATGTCTCTTTCTCTTTCTCACTTGCTCCAAATTGCGTGATTACTTCTAGACTCATCTATGGTGCTGCAAATGGCATTGTTTCATTTTTTCACTAGCTCATATTCCATCTGTACAGGTAGCAGTTCTTCTTTGTCCACCCATCTGTCGGTGGACCTTTTGGTTACTTCCATATCTTGGCTATTGTAATACTATGCAATGCAGATTTGCGTGCCTGTGTCCTTCCAATTCTGTCTTCTTAGTTTATAGGTCCAGGAATAGGTCTGCTGGATCATATGGTTGCTCAATGTTGACCTTTTAAAGGCACCTCTGTTCTGTTCTCCTTAGTGGCTCTTTCCAGGTTACGTCCCACTTAAAGTGGAGGGTATGTATTTCTTTCCCAGCACCTTCAGCATTTATTCTTTGTAGTTTCTGCTGATGGTTATTCTGAGTGGTGTGAGCTGATACCTCTTTGTGGTTGAATTTGCATGTGTCTCATAATGCGTAGAAATTGAGCTTTAAGACATGTGCTTTTTATTTTTCCAGCTGTGATTAGAGCTTATTTCTTCAAAGTGTTTTCTTAAAGTATGTGTCACCACTTGAAATATTTTGGCCATTATCTCCCTCAAGACATTTTGAGGGCAGGTTTCATTTACAGCCCTGCAGTACTTGTTCGTATGAAGTGACCATCAGCTCAGGCTTTAAACCTGCTTTTGCAGGTATCGGCCAAAGAGCGGCAGCCTTTCTACGTTCCCCTTGCTGGTACTAGGGAAACAGACCTACCGGCCAGTGGTGTACTTCGGTTATAAATTAGAGTGCAATGTGCCCGGATAAACCCACAAATGTTGATGTCTCCTTGCTTTTGTTTGTTTTTAAATTGAGTTTATATTTATTATTAGAGTAATATTCCATTGTGTACGTGGACCACTTCTTCTTGGTGCATTCCTCGGTTGATGGACATTTTCATTGCTTCCAAGTGCTGGCTATGGTAAATCTTGCTGGCGTACAGGTGTGCTAGCCTGTGACTTTTGGATTCTCATTTTTGCAGGTGCTAGGCCAAGCAGTGGTTGTGATTGAATGACTGGTACCTCAATGTTTCCCTTTTCCAAAGCACCTACACTGTGTTTTCATTAGTGGCTCTTTACATGCCCCCCCTTACAACCGAGGGTATGCATTTCTCCACACTCCCTTCACCATTTGTTTTTTGCAGCATTTTTCCTAATGGCCATTCTGACTGCTGTGAGCTGATAGGTTTTTGTAATATGGGTATGCATGTCATTAAAATTTTTAAAATTCGTCATATTCCTATGCTTTTTTCTTTTCTCTTAAAAGAAAAAACCGTGAGTACAATATAGCTCTTGAAATTGTCTTCTTCGAAGGTTGTCCTCTTCTGAATTTTTTGGTCGATTTTTGACCCCAGAAATTTTCTGGAGGGCAGGTGCCGTTTACAGAACTGCAAGTTGGTGAAAATTTAGTGACCTTTTGCAGTGGGTTCAAAGCTGCTGTTGTGGGAAACGGCCACAAGGAGGTAGCACTTCTCCATTCCCCAATCTGGGTACTAGGGCAGCAGAGCCTTTCTGGAAGTCATTGTCCTAGTTTGCAAATTAGAATGGAATTTGCCAGGAGAAATCCCCATAAGTTTATGTCTCATTACTTCTTCTTGGTTTTTAAAATTTTTTTAATCTCTGTAAAGTTTAGAATATTGTTTGTCCTAGGTGTACACAATCTGGTTCATTTGTACATTATGTATGTCTATTAATGTACAGATCCTCTTCCCATGTAAAATATTACAGTGTTCCGTCGACCTCCCTTGCTATATGTTCGGTCTCTTTGATACATGTATATAATATGTATGTGTATATGTATAGTAACACTAATCTTCATTTCTCAATTTCCCCCCTCCTTTCCTTTCAGATGAGCATAGTTTGTTTTCTAAGCCTGTGAGTGTCTTTCTCTTTGGAAATATGTTCATCTGTGTCAGTTATTAGATAATGCCATAAGTGACAATATAGGATATAGGTGTTTTGCCTTCCGACCTACTTCATGTTTTGTGATTATCTCCAGGCTCATGTACGGTGCCTCAAAGAGCAGTGCTTCAATGTTTTCCATGGCTAATATTCCATTGTGTGCATGGACCACTTCTTCTTGGTTCATTCCTCTGTTGATGGACATTTTCGTTGCTTCCAAGTGTTGCCTCTGGTAAATATTGCTGGAGTGCAGGATTGCCAGCCTGTGATTTTGGATTTTCATTTTCTCAGGTGATAGACCCAGCAGTGGGTATGATTGATTGACTGGTATGGTAGCTCAACGTTTACCTTTTCAAGGCACCTCAATTGTGTTTTCATTAGTGGCTCTTACCATGTCCCCCTTAGAATCGAGGGTATGCATTTCTCCACAATCACGTCAGCATTTATTGTTTGCAGCATTTTTGTTGATGGCCATTCTGACTGGTGTGAGCTGATAGGTTTTTGTAATTTGGGTTTACATGTCTGTAAAAATTCCTACAATTCATCATTTCTCCACGGCCTTTTCTTTTCTGTTAAAAGAAAAAAGCAAAAAAGGGTTAGTATAATATACCTCTTCCAATTTTCCTTTTGGGAGGTTGCACTCTAGAAATTTTTGGTCGATTTTCGACCTCAGCATTTTTTGGAGGGCCGGTGTCATTTACAGACCTGCAGTTGGTGAATATTTAGTGACCTTTTGCAGTGGGTTTAAAGCTGCTGTTGTGGGAAACGGCCACAAGGATGCAGCATTTCTCCATTCCCAAATCTGGGTACTAGGGCAGCAGAGCCGTTCTGGAAGTCGTTTGCCTAGGTTGTAAATTTGAATGGAATGTGCCAGGAAAACCCCCCATAAGTTTATGTCTCATTACTCCTAGTTCGTTGTTTTAATTTTTTCAATTGGGGTAATGGTTAGAATGTTGCTTGTCCAAGGTGTACACACTCTGGTTCATCTACATATTCTATATACCTATTTATGTAGAGATCCTCTTCCCGTGTAAATTATTACAGAGTGTTCCGTCAACCTTCCTTGCTATATGGTCGGTCTTTTTGATATATGTATATCATATGTATTTGTATACATATGGTAAGACTAATCTTCATTTATCCATTTCCCCCACCTTTCCTTTTAGATAAGCATAGTTTTTTTTTAATAAGTCTGTGATTGACTTTCTCTGTGGAAATATGTTCATTTGTGTCAGTTATTAGATAACGCCTATAAGTGATATCATAGGATATAGGACTTTTACTTTCCGACTTACCTCATGTTCTGTGATTATCTCTAAGATCATCTATGGTGCCTCAAAGAGCACTGTTTCATTGTTTTCCATGGCTAGTTTTCATTGTGTACATGGACCACTTCTTCTTTATCCTTTCATCTGTTGATGGACATTTTGGTTGCTTCACTGTCTTGTCTATTGTGAATAAGGCTGCAGTGCAGCTTTTGCAGCCCGGGTCTTCTTCATTCTGGTCTTCTCAGGTGAGAGGCCCATTGGTGCACCTGCTGGATTGAATGATACCTCAATTTTTCCTTTTAAACGCAGCTCCTTTCTGTTCTCATTATTAGCGTTTAACCCTTTTACATCTCACCAGCAGCTAGAGGGTACACAGTTCTCTGAAACCTCTTCAGCATTTATTGTTTGTATACTTTTTGCCAATGGTCAGTCGACTGGTGCGAGTTGAAAACCTTTTGTAGATTAGATTGCATGAGTCTAATACTTCCTGAGGCTGAGCTTTTATCCGTTTTCCTTTCTTTAAAAAGAGAGTGAGTAAAACTTACCTCTTCATAGTATCTTCTTGAAAATTTTGCCTGTTTTGAATTTTTTTTTATCCATTCCCTACCTCAGCACAATTTTGAGGGCAGGTGTCCTTTACAGCCCTGAGTCCTTGTGAATGGTACGTGACCATTAGCTGTGGGTTAAAAGCTGCTCTTGCGGGAATCGGCCACAAGGCGGCAGCATTTCTCCTTTACCAAATCTGGTTACTAGGGCAACAGAGCCTTACTGGAAGTGGTGTTCTAGGTTGTAAATTAGAATGGAATGTGCGAGGAAAAAGCCCTTTAAGTTTATGTCTCATTACTTCTTGTTGGTATTTTTAACTTAATTTTTATTTTTTATCACAGCAAACTTGATTACAATGTTTTGTTTGTTCTCGGTGTGCAAGATGTGGTTCTTTCACACATATACATATATCTATTCTTCTTCGGATCCTTTTCCCATGTAGGTTATGACACAATGTTGAGTAGTGTTCTCTTGGTATTGCGTAGGTGTTTGGTGATTATATATTTCACATGTGTTTGTATCTCTCTGTTAACCTCAATATGGTAAGGTATCCAATCCTCACACCTTTCTATTTGGTGAACCACAAGTTTTTTTAATGAATCTATGATAGTGTTTCTCTGTGGAAATATGTTTGTTTGTATCATTTTTTAGGTAACCCCTATATGTGATATGATAGGATATGTGTCTTTCTCTTTCTCACTTGCTCCAAATTGCGTGATTATTTCTAGACACATCTATGGTGCTGCAAATGGCATTGTTTCATTTTTTCACTAGCTCATATTCCATCTGTACAGGTAGCAGTTCTTCTTTGTCCACCCATCTGTCGGTGGACCTTTTGGTTACTTCCATATCTTGGCTATTGTAATACTATGCAATGCAGATTTGCGTGCCTGTGTCCTTCCAATTCTGTCTTCTTAGTTTATAGGTCCAGGAATAGGTCTGCTGGATCATATTGTAGCTCAATGTTGACCTTTTAAAGGCACCTCTGTTCTGTTCTCCTTAGTGGCTCTTTCCAGGTTACGTCCCACTTAAAGTGGAGGGTATGTATATCTTCCCAGCACCTTCAGCATTTATTCTTTGTAGTTTCTGCTGATGGTTATTCTGAGTGGTGTGAGCTGATACCTCTTTGTGGTTGAATTTGCATGTGTCTCATAATGCGTAGAAATTGAGCTTTAAGACATGTGCTTTTTATTTTTCCAGCTGTGATTAGAGCTTATTTCTTCAAAGTGTTTTCTTAAAGTATGTGTCACCACTTGAAATATTTTGGCCATTATCTCCCTCAAGACATTTTGAGGGCAGGTTTCATTTACAGCCCTGCAGTACTTGTTCGTATGAAGTGACCATTAGCTCAGGCTTTAAACCTGCTTTTGCAGGTATCGGCCAAAGAGCGGCAGCCTTTCTACGTTCCCCTTGCTGGTACTAGGGAAACAGACCTACCGGCCAGTGGTGTACTTCGGTTATAAATTAGAGTGCAATGTGCCCGGATAAACCCACAAATGTTGATGTCTCCTTGCTTTGGTTTGTTTTTAAATTGAGTTTATATTTATTATTAGAGTAATATTCCATTGTGTACGTGGACCACTTCTTCTTGGTGCATTCCTCGGTTGATGGACATTTTCATTGCTTCCAAGTGCTGGCTATGGTAAATCTTGCTGGCGTACAGGTGTGCCAGCCTGTGACTTTTGGATTCTCATTTTTGCAGGTGCTAGGCCAAGCAGTGGTTGTGATTGATTGACTGGTAGCTCAATGTTTCCCTTTCCAAAGCACCTACACTGTGTTTTCATTAGTGGCTCTTTACATGCCCCCCCTTACAACCGAGGGTACGCATTTCTCCACACTCCCTTCACCATTTGTTTTTTGCAGCATTTTTCCTAATGGCCATTCTGACTGCTGTGAGCTGATAGGTTTTTGTAATATGGGTATGCATGTCATTAAAATTCGTCATATTCCTATGCTTTTTTCTTTTCTCTTAAAAGAAAAAACCGTGAGTACAATATAGCTCTTGAAATTGTCTTCTTCGAAGGTTGCCCTCTTCTGAATTTTTTGGTCGATTTTTGACCCCAGAAATTTTCTGGAGGGCAGGTGCCATTTACAGAACTGCAAGTTGGTGAAAATTTAGTGACCTTTTGCAGTGGGTTCAAAGCTGCTATTGTGGGAAACGGCCACAAGGAGGTAGCATTTCTCCATTCCCCAATCTGGGTACTAGGGCAGCAGAGCCTTTCTGGAAGTCATTGTCCTAGGTTGCAAATTAGAATGGAATTTGCCAGGAGAAATCCCCATAAGTTTATGTCTCATTACTTCTTCTTGGTTAATCTGGGTAAAGTTTAGAATATTGTTTGTCCTAGGTGTACACAATCTGGTTCATTTGTACATTATGTATGTCTATTAATGTACAGATCCTCTTCCCATGTAAAATATTACAGTGTTCCTTGGACCTCCCTTGCTATATGTTCGGTCTCTTTGATACATGTATATAATATGTATGTGTATATGTATAGTAACACTAATCTTCATTTCTCAATTTCCCCCCTGCTTTCCTTTCAGATGAGCATAGTTTGTTTTCTAAGCCTGTGAGTGTCTTTCTCTTTGGAAATATGTTCATCTGTGTCAGTTATTAGATAATGCCATAAGTGACAATATAGGATATAGGTGTTTTGCCTTCCGACCTACTTCATGTTTTGTGATTATCTCCAGGCTCATGTACGGTGCCTCAAAGAGCAGTGCTTCAATGTTTTCCATGGCTAATATTCCATTGTGTGCATGGACCACTTCTTCTTGGTTCATTCCTCTGTTGATGGACATTTTCGTTGCTTCCAAGTGTTGCCTCTGGTAAATATTGCTGGAGTGCAGGATTGCCAGCCTGTGATTTTGGATTTTCATTTTCTCAGGTGATAGACCCAGCAGTGGGTATGATTGATTGACTGGTATGGTAGCTCAACGTTTACCTTTTCAAGGCACCTCAATTGTGTTTTCATTAGTGGCTCTTACCATGTCCCCCTTAGAATCGAGGGTATGCATTTCTCCACAATCACGTCAGCATTTATTGTTTGCAGCATTTTTGTTGATGGCCATTCTGACTGGTGTGAGCTGATAGGTTTTTGTAATTTGGGTTTACATGTCTGTAAAAATTCCTACAATTCATCATTTCTCCACGGCCTTTTCTTTTCTGTGAAAAGAAAAAAGCAAAAAAGGGTTAGTATAATATACCTCTTCCAATTTTCCTTTTGGGAGGTTGCACTCTAGAGATTTTTGGTCGATTTTCGACCTCAGCATTTTTTGGAGGGCCGGTGTCATTTACAGACCTGCAGTTGGTGAATATTTAGTGACCTTTTGCAGTGGGTTTAAAGCTGCTGTTGTGGGAAACGGCCACAAGGATGCAGCATTTCTCCATTCCCAAATCTGGGTACTAGGGCAGCAGAGCCGTTCTGAAAGTCGTTTGCCTAGGTTGTAAATTTGAATGGAATGTGCCAGGAAAACCCCCCATAAGTTTATGTCTCATTACTCCTAGTTCGTTGTTTTAATTTTTTCTATTGGGGTAATGGTTAGAATGTTGCATGTCCAAGGTGTACACACTCTGGTTCATCTACATATTCTATATACCTATTTATGTAGAGATCCTCTTCCCTTGTAAATTATTACAGAGTGTTCCGTAAACCTTCCTTGCTATATGGTCGGTCTTTTTGATATATGTATATCATATGTATTTGTATACATATGGTAAGACTAATCTTCATTTATCCATTTCCCACACCTTTCCTTTCAGATAAGCATAGTTTTTTTTTTTTGAGTAAGTCTGTGATTGACTTTCTCTGTGGAAATATGTTCATTTGTGTCAGTTATTAGATAACGCCTATAAGTGATATCATAGGATATAGGACTTTTACTTTCCGACTTACCTCATGTTCTGTGATTATCTCCAAGATCATCTATGGTGCCTCAAAGAGCACTGTTTCATTGTTTTCCATGGCTAGTTTTCATTGTGTACATGGACCACTTCTTCTTTATCCTTTCATCTGTTGATGGACATTTTGGTTGCTTCACTGTCTTGTCTATTGTGAATAAGGCTGCAGTGCAGCTTTTGCAGCCCGGGTCTTCTTCATTCTGGTCTTCTCAGGTGAGAGGCCCATTGGTGCACCTGCTGGATTGAATGATACCTCAATTTTTCCTTTTAAACGCAGCTCCTTTCTGTTCTCATTATTAGCGTTTAACCCTTTTACATCTCACCAGCAGCTAGAGGGTACACAGTTCTCTGAAACCTCTTCAGCATTTATTGTTTGTAGACTTTTTGCCAATGGTCAGTCGACTGGTGCGAGTTGAAAACCTTTTGTAGATTAGATTGCATGAGTCTAATACTTCCTGAGGCTGAGCTTTTATCCGTTTTCCTTTCTTTAAAAAGAGAGTGAGTAAAACTTACCTCTTCATAGTATCTTCTTGAAAATTTTGCCTGTTTTGAATTTTTTTTTATCCATTCCCTACCTCAGCACAATTTTGAGGGAAGGTGTCCTTTACAGCCCTGAGTCCTTGTGAATAGTAAGTGACCATTAGCTTTGGGTTAAAAGCTGCTCTTGCGGGAATCGGCCACAAGGCGGCAGCATTTCTCCTTTACCAAATCTGGTTACTAGGGCAACAGAGCCTTACTGGAAGTGGTGTTCTAGGCTGTAAATTAGAATGGAATGTGCGAGGAAAAAGCCCTTTAAGTTTATGTCTCATTACTTCTTGTTGGTATTTTTAACTTAATTGTTATTTTTTATCACAGCAAACTTGATTACAATGTTTTGTTTGTTCTCGGTGTGCAAGATGTGGTTCTTTCACACATATACATATATCTATTCTTCTTCGGATCCTTTTCCCATGTAGGTTATGACACAATGTTGAGTAGTGTTCTCTTGGTATTGCGTAGGTCTTTGGTGATTATATATTTCACATGTGTTTGTATCTCTCTGTTAACCTCAATATGGTAAGGTATCCAATCCTCACACCTTTCTATTTGGTGAACCATAAGTTTTTTTAATGAATCTATGATAGTGTTTCTCTGTGGAAATATGTTTGTTTGTATCATTTTTTAGGTAACCCCTATATGTGATATGATAGGATATGTGTCTTTCTCTTTCTCACTTGCTCCAAATTGCGTGATTACTTCTAGACTCATCTATGGTGCTGCAAATGGCATTGTTTCATTTTTTCACTAGCTCATATTCCATCTGTACAGGTAGCAGTTCTTCTTTGTCCACCCATCTGTCGGTGGACCTTTTGGTTACTTCCATATCTTGGCTATTGTAATACTATGCAATGCAGATTTGCGTGCCTGTGTCCTTCCAATTCTGTCTTCTTAGTTTATAGGTCCAGGAATAGGTCTGCTGGATCATATGGTCGCTCAATGTTGACCTTTTAAAGGCACCTCTGTTCTGTTCTCCTTAGTGGCTCTTTCCAGGTTACGTCCCACTTAAAGTGGAGGGTATGTATTTCTTTCCCAGCACCTTCAGCATTTATTCTTTGTAGTTTCTGCTGATGGTTATTCTGAGTGGTGTGAGCTGATACCTCTTTGTGGTTGAATTTGCATGTGTCTCATAATGCGTAGAAATTGAGCTTTAAGACATGTGCTTTTTATTTTTCCAGCTGTGATTAGAGCTTATTTCTTCAAAGTGTTTTCTTAAAGTATGTGTCACCACTTGAAATATTTTGGCCATTATCTCCCTCAAGACATTTTGAGGGCAGGTTTCATTTACAGCCCTGCAGTACTTGTTCGTATGAAGTGACCATCAGCTCAGGCTTTAAACCTGCTTTTGCAGGTATCGGCCAAAGAGTGGCAGCCTTTCTACGTTCCCCTTGCTGGTACTAGGGAAACAGACCTACCGGCCAGTGGTGTACTTCGGTTATAAATTAGAGTGCAATGTGCCCGGATAAACCCACAAATGTTGATGTCTCCTTGCTTTTGTTTGTTTTTAAATTGAGTTTATATTTATTATTAGAGTAATATTCCATTGTGTACGTGGACCACTTCTTCTTGGTGCATTCCTCGGTTGATGGACATTTTCATTGCTTCCAAGTGCAGGCTATGGTAAATCTTGCTGGCGTACAGGTGTGCCAGCCTGTGACTTTTGGATTCTCATTTTTGCAGGTGCTAGGCCAAGCAGTGGTTGTGATTGATTGACTGGTAGCTCAATGTTTCCCTTTCCAAAGCACCTACACTGTGTTTTCATTAGTGGCTCTTTACATGCCCCCCCTTACAACCGAGGGTACGCATTTCTCCACACTCCCTTCACCATTTGTTTTTTGCAGCATTTTTCCTAATGGCCATTCTGACTGCTGTGAGCTGATAGGTTTTTGTAATATAGGTATGCATGTCATTAAAATTCGTCATATTCCTATGCTTTTTTCTTTTCTCTTAAAAGAAAAAACCGTGAGTACAATATAGCTCTTGAAATTGTCTTCTTCGAAGGTTGCCCTCTTCTGAATTTTTTGGTCGATTTTTGACCCCAGAAATTTTCTGGAGGGCAGGTGCCATTTACAGAACTGCAAGTTGGTGAAAATTTAGTGACCTTTTGCAGTGGGTTCAAAGCTGCTGTTGTAGGAAACGGCCACAAGGAGGTAGTACTTCTCCATTCCCCAGTCTGGGTACTAGGGCAGCAGAGCCTTTCTGGAAGTCATTGTCCTAGGTTGCAAATTAGAATGGAATTTGCCAGGAGAAATCCCCATAAGTTTATGTCTCATTACTTCTTCTTGGTTAATCTGGGTAAAGTTTAGAATATTGTTTGTCCTAGGTGTACACAATCTGGTTCATTTGTACATTATGTATGTCTATTAATGTACAGATCCTCTTCCCATGTAAAATATTACAGTGTTCCGTCGACCTCCCTTGCTATATGTTCGGTCTCTTTGATACATGTATATAATATGTATGTGTATATGTATAGTAACACTAATCTTCATTTCTCAATTTCCCCCCTCTTTTCCTTTCAGATGAGCATAGTTTGTTTTCTAAGCCTGTGAGTGTCTTTCTCTTTGGAAATATGTTCATCTGTGTCAGTTATTAGATAATGCCATAAGTGACAATATAGGATATAGGTGTTTTGCCTTCCGACCTACTTCATGTTTTGTGATTATCTCCAGGCTCATGTACGGTGCCTCAAAGAGCAGTGCTTCAATGTTTTCCATGGCTAATATTCCATTGTGTGCATGGACCACTTCTTCTTGGTTCATTCCTCTGTTGATGGACATTTTCGTTGCTTCCAAGTGTTGCCTCTGGTAAATATTGCTGGAGTGCAGGATTGCCAGCCTGTGATTTTGGATTTTCATTTTCTCAGGTGATAGACCCAGCAGTGGGTATGATTGATTGACTGGTATGGTAGCTCAACGTTTACCTTTTCAAGGCACCTCAATTGTGTTTTCATTAGTGGCTCTTACCATGTCCCCCTTAGAATCGAGGGTATGCATTTCTCCACAATCACGTCAGCATTTATTGTTTGCAGCATTTTTGTTGATGGCCATTCTGACTGGTGTGAGCTGATAGGTTTTTGTAATTTGGGTTTACATGTCTGTAAAAATTCCTACAATTCATCATTTCTCCACGGCCTTTTCTTTTCTGTTAAAAGAAAAAAGCAAAAAAGGGTTAGTATAATATACCTCTTCCAATTTTCCTTTTGGGAGGTTGCACTCTAGAAATTTTTGGTCGATTTTCGACCTCAGCATTTTTTGGAGGGCCGGTGTCATTTACAGACCTGCAGTTGGTGAATATTTAGTGACCTTTTGCAGTGGGTTTAAAGCTGCTGTTGTGGGAAACGGCCACAAGGATGCAGCATTTCTCCATTCCCAAATCTGGGTACTAGGGCAGCAGAGCCGTTCTGGAAGTCGTTTGCCTAGGTTGTAAATTTGAATGGAATGTGCCAGGAAAACCCCCCATAAGTTTATGTCTCATTACTCCTAGTTCGTTGTTTTAATTTTTTCAATTGGGGTAATGGTTAGAATGTTGCTTGTCCAAGGTGTACACACTCTGGTTCATCTACATATTCTATATACCTATTTATGTAGAGTTCCTCTTCCCGTGTAAATTATTACAGAGTGTTCCGTAAACCTTCCTTGCTATATGGTCGGTCTTTTTGATATATGTATATCATATGTATTTGTATACATATGGTAAGACTAATCTTCATTTATCCATTTCCCCCACCTTTCCTTTCAGATAAGCATAGTTTTCTTTTTTTTGAGTAAGTCTGTGATTGACTTTCTCTGTGGAAATATGTTCATTTGTGTCAGTTATTAGATAACGCCTATAAGTGATATCATAGGATATAGGACTTTTACTTTCCGACTTACCTCATGTTCTGTGATTATCTCCAAGATCATCTATGGTGCCTCAAAGAGCACTGTTTCATTGTTTTCCATGGCTAGTTTTCATTGTGTACATGGACCACTTCTTCTTTATCCTTTCATCTGTTGATGGACATTTTGGTTGCTTCAGTGTCTTGTCTATTGTGAATAAGGCTGCAGTGCAGCTTTTGCAGCCCGGGTCTTCTTCATTCTGGTCTTCTCAGGTGAGAGGCCCATTGGTGCACCTGCTGGACTGAATGATACCTCAATTTTTCCTTTTAAACGCAGCTCCTTTCTGTTCTCATTATTAGCGTTTAACCCTTTTACATCTCACCAGCAGCTAGAGGGTACACAGTTCTCTGAAACCTCTTCAGCATTTATTATTTGTAGACTTTTTGCCAATGGTCAGTCGACTGGTGCGAGTTGAAAACCTTTTGTAGATTAGATTGCATGAGTCTAATACTTCCTGAGGCTGAGCTTTTATCCGTTTTCCTTTCTTTAAAAAGAGAGTGAGTAAAACTTACCTCTTCATAGTATCTTCTTGAAAATTTTGCCTGTTTTGAATTTTTTTTTATCCATTCCCTACCTCAGCACAATTTTGAGGGCAGGTGTCCTTTACAGCCCTGAGTCCTTGTGAATGGTACGTGACCATTAGCTGTGGGTTAAAAGCTGCTCTTGCGGGAATCGGCCACAAGGCGGCAGCATTTCTCCTTTACCAAATCTGGTTACTAGGGCAACAGAGCCTTACTGGAAGTGGTGTTCTAGGTTGTAAATTAGAATGGAATGTGCGAGGAAAAAGCCCTTTAAGTTTATGTCTCATTACTTCTTGTTGGTATTTTTAACTTAATTTTTATTTTTTATCACAGCAAACTTGATTACAATGTTTTGTTTGTTCTCGGTGTGCAAGATGTGGTTCTTTCACACATATACATATATCTATTCTTCTTCGGATCCTTTTCCCATGTAGGTTATGACACAATGTTGAGTAGTGTTCTCTTGGTATTGCGTAGGTGTTTGGTGATTATATATTTCACATGTGTTTGTATCTCTCTGTTAACCTCAATATGGTAAGGTATCCAATCCTCACACCTTTCTATTTGGTGAACCACAAGTTTTTTTAATGAATCTATGATAGTGTTTCTCTGTGGAAATATGTTTGTTTGTATCATTTTTTAGGTAACCCCTATATGTGATATGATAGGATATGTGTCTTTCTCTTTCTCACTTGCTCCAAATTGCGTGATTATTTCTAGACACATCTATGGTGCTGCAAATGGCATTGTTTCATTTTTTCACTAGCTCATATTCCATCTGTACAGGTAGCAGTTCTTCTTTGTCCACCCATCTGTCGGTGGACCTTTTGGTTACTTCCATATCTTGGCTATTGTAATACTATGCAATGCAGATTTGCGTGCCTGTGTCCTTCCAATTCTGTCTTCTTAGTTTATAGGTCCAGGAATAGGTCTGCTGGATCATATTGTAGCTCAATGTTGACCTTTTAAAGGCACCTCTGTTCTGTTCTCCTTAGTGGCTCTTTCCAGGTTACGTCCCACTTAAAGTGGAGGGTATGTATATCTTCCCAGCACCTTCAGCATTTATTCTTTGTAGTTTCTGCTGATGGTTATTCTGAGTGGTGTGAGCTGATACCTCTTTGTGGTTGAATTTGCATGTGTCTCATAATGCGTAGAAATTGAGCTTTAAGACATGTGCTTTTTATTTTTCCAGCTGTGATTAGAGCTTATTTCTTCAAAGTGTTTTCTTAAAGTATGTGTCACCACTTGAAATATTTTGGCCATTATCTCCCTCAAGACATTTTGAGGGCAGGTTTCATTTACAGCCCTGCAGTACTTGTTCGTATGAAGTGACCATTAGCTCAGGCTTTAAACCTGCTTTTGCAGGTATCGGCCAAAGAGCGGCAGCCTTTCTACGTTCCCCTTGCTGGTACTAGGGAAACAGACCTACCGGCCAGTGGTGTACTTCGGTTATAAATTAGAGTGCAATGTGCCCGGATAAACCCACAAATGTTGATGTCTCCTTGCTTTGGTTTGTTTTTAAATTGAGTTTATATTTATTATTAGAGTAATATTCCATTGTGTACGTGGACCACTTCTTCTTGGTGCATTCCTCGGTTGATGGACATTTTCATTGCTTCCAAGTGCTGGCTATGGTAAATCTTGCTGGCGTACAGGTGTGCCAGCCTGTGACTTTTGGATTCTCATTTTTGCAGGTGCTAGGCCAAGCAGTGGTTGTGATTGATTGACTGGTAGCTCAATGTTTCCCTTTCCAAAGCACCTACACTGTGTTTTCATTAGTGGCTCTTTACATGCCCCCCCTTACAACCGAGGGTACGCATTTCTCCACACTCCCTTCACCATTTGTTTTTTGCAGCATTTTTCCTAATGGCCATTCTGACTGCTGTGAGCTGATAGGTTTTTGTAATATGGGTATGCATGTCATTAAAATTCGTCATATTCCTATGCTTTTTTCTTTTCTCTTAAAAGAAAAAACCGTGAGTACAATATAGCTCTTGAAATTGTCTTCTTCGAAGGTTGCCCTCTTCTGAATTTTTTGGTCGATTTTTGACCCCAGAAATTTTCTGGAGGGCAGGTGCCATTTACAGAACTGCAAGTTGGTGAAAATTTAGTGACCTTTTGCAGTGGGTTCAAAGCTGCTATTGTGGGAAACGGCCACAAGGAGGTAGCATTCTCCATTCCCCAATCTGGGTACTAGGGCAGCAGAGCCTTTCTGGAAGTCATTGTCCTAGGTTGCAAATTAGAATGGAATTTGCCAGGAGAAATCCCCGTAAGTTTATGTCTCATTACTTCTTCTTGGTTAATCTGGGTAAAGTTTAGAATATTGTTTGTCCTAGGTGTACACAATCTGGTTCATTTGTACATTATGTATGTCTATTAATGTACAGATCCTCTTCCCATGTAAAATATTACAGTGTTCCTTGGACCTCCCTTGCTATATGTTCGGTCTCTTTGATACATGTATATAATATGTATGTGTATATGTATAGTAACACTAATCTTCATTTCTCAATTTCCCCCCTGCTTTCCTTTCAGATGAGCATAGTTTGTTTTCTAAGCCTGTGAGTGTCTTTCTCTTTGGAAATATGTTCATCTGTGTCAGTTATTAGATAATGCCATAAGTGACAATATAGGATATAGGTGTTTTGCCTTCCGACCTACTTCATGTTTTGTGATTATCTCCAGGCTCATGTACGGTGCCTCAAAGAGCAGTGCTTCAATGTTTTCCATGGCTAATATTCCATTGTGTGCATGGACCACTTCTTCTTGGTTCATTCCTCTGTTGATGGACATTTTCGTTGCTTCCAAGTGTTGCCTCTGGTAAATATTGCTGGAGTGCAGGATTGCCAGCCTGTGATTTTGGATTTTCATTTTCTCAGGTGATAGACCCAGCAGTGGGTATGATTGATTGACTGGTATGGTAGCTCAACGTTTACCTTTTCAAGGCACCTCAATTGTGTTTTCATTAGTGGCTCTTACCATGTCCCCCTTAGAATCGAGGGTATGCATTTCTCCACAATCACGTCAGCATTTATTGTTTGCAGCATTTTTGTTGATGGCCATTCTGACTGGTGTGAGCTGATAGGTTTTTGTAATTTGGGTTTACATGTCTGTAAAAATTCCTACAATTCATCATTTCTCCACGGCCTTTTCTTTTCTGTGAAAAGAAAAAAGCAAAAAAGGGTTAGTATAATATACCTCTTCCAATTTTCCTTTTGGGAGGTTGCACTCTAGAGATTTTTGGTCGATTTTCGACCTCAGCATTTTTTGGAGGGCCGGTGTCATTTACAGACCTGCAGTTGGTGAATATTTAGTGACCTTTTGCAGTGGGTTTAAAGCTGCTGTTGTGGGAAACGGCCACAAGGATGCAGCATTTCTCCATTCCCAAATCTGGGTACTAGGGCAGCAGAGCCGTTCTGAAAGTCGTTTGCCTAGGTTGTAAATTTGAATGGAATGTGCCAGGAAAACCCCCCATAAGTTTATGTCTCATTACTCCTAGTTCGTTGTTTTAATTTTTTCTATTGGGGTAATGGTTAGAATGTTGCATGTCCAAGGTGTACACACTCTGGTTCATCTACATATTCTATATACCTATTTATGTAGAGATCCTCTTCCCTTGTAAATTATTACAGAGTGTTCCGTAAACCTTCCTTGCTATATGGTCGGTCTTTTTGATATATGTATATCATATGTATTTGTATACATATGGTAAGACTAATCTTCATTTATCCATTTCCCACACCTTTCCTTTCAGATAAGCATAGTTTTTTTTTTTGAGTAAGTCTGTGATTGACTTTCTCTGTGGAAATATGTTCATTTGTGTCAGTTATTAGATAACGCCTATAAGTGATATCATAGGATATAGGACTTTTACTTTCCGACTTACCTCATGTTCTGTGATTATCTCCAAGATCATCTATGGTGCCTCAAAGAGCACTGTTTCATTGTTTTCCATGGCTAGTTTTCATTGTGTACATGGACCACTTCTTCTTTATCCTTTCATCTGTTGATGGACATTTTGGTTGCTTCACTGTCTTGTCTATTGTGAATAAGGCTGCAGTGCAGCTTTTGCAGCCCGGGTCTTCTTCATTCTGGTCTTCTCAGGTGAGAGGCCCATTGGTGCACCTGCTGGATTGAATGATACCTCAATTTTTCCTTTTAAACGCAGCTCCTTTCTTTTCTCATTATTAGCGTTTAACCCTTTTACATCTCACCAGCAGCTAGAGGGTACACAGTTCTCTGAAACCTCTTCAGCATTTATTGTTTGTAGACTTTTTGCCAATGGTCAGTCGACTGGTGCGAGTTGAAAACCTTTTGTAGATTAGATTGCATGAGTCTAATACTTCCTGAGGCTGAGCTTTTATCCGTTTTCCTTTCTTTAAAAAGAGAGTGAGTAAAACTTACCTCTTCATAGTATCTTCTTGAAAATTTTGCCTGTTTTGAATTTTTTTTTATCCATTCCCTACCTCAGCACAATTTTGAGGGAAGGTGTCCTTTACAGCCCTGAGTCCTTGTGAATAGTAAGTGACCATTAGCTTTGGGTTAAAAGCTGCTCTTGCGGGAATCGGCCACAAGGCGGCAGCATTTCTCCTTTACCAAATCTGGTTACTAGGGCAACAGAGCCTTACTGGAAGTGGTGTTCTAGGCTGTAAATTAGAATGGAATGTGCGAGGAAAAAGCCCTTTAAGTTTATGTCTCATTACTTCTTGTTGGTATTTTTAACTTAATTGTTATTTTTTATCACAGCAAACTTGATTACAATGTTTTGTTTGTTCTCGGTGTGCAAGATGTGGTTCTTTCACACATATACATATATCTATTCTTCTTCGGATCCTTTTCCCATGTAGGTTATGACACAATGTTGAGTAGTCTTCTCTTGGTATTGCGTAGGTCTTTGGTGATTATATATTTCACATGTGTTTGTATCTCTCTGTTAACCTCAATATGGTAAGGTATCCAATCCTCACACCTTTCTATTTGGTGAACCATAAGTTTTTTTAATGAATCTATGATAGTGTTTCTCTGTGGAAATATCTTTGTTTGTATCATTTTTTAGGTAACCCCTATATGTGATATGATAGGATATGTGTCTTTCTCTTTCTCACTTGCTCCAAATTGCGTGATTACTTCTAGACTCATCTATGGTGCTGCAAATGGCATTGTTTCATTTTTTCACTAGCTCATATTCCATCTGTACAGGTAGCAGTTCTTCTTTGTCCACCCATCTGTCGGTGGACCTTTTGGTTATTTCCATATCTTGGCTATTGTAATACTATGCAATGCAGATTTGCGTGCCTGTGTCCTTCCAATTCTGTCTTCTTAGTTTATAGGTCCAGGAATAGGTCTGCTGGATCATATGGTTGCTCAATGTTGACCTTTTAAAGGCACCTCTGTTCTGTTCTCCTTAGTGGCTCTTTCCAGGTTACGTCCCACTTAAAGTGGAGGGTATGTATTTCTTTCCCAGCACCTTCAGCATTTATTCTTTGTAGTTTCTGCTGATGGTTATTCTGAGTGGTGTGAGCTGATACCTCTTTGTGGTTGAATTTGCATGTGTCTCATAATGCGTAGAAATTGAGCTTTAAGACATGTGCTTTTTATTTTTCCAGCTGTGATTAGAGCTTATTTCTTCAAAGTGTTTTCTTAAAGTATGTGTCACCACTTGAAATATTTTGGCCATTATCTCCCTCAAGACATTTTGAGGGCAGGTTTCATTTACAGCCCTGCAGTACTTGTTCGTATGAAGTGACCATCAGCTCAGGCTTTAAACCTGCTTTTGCAGGTATCGGCCAAAGAGCGGCAGCCTTTCTACGTTCCCCTTGCTGGTACTAGGGAAACAGACCTACCGGCCAGTGGTGTACTTCGGTTATAAATTAGAGTGCAATGTGCCCGGATAAACCCACAAATGTTGATGTCTCCTTGCTTTTGTTTGTTTTTAAATTGAGTTTATATTTATTATTAGAGTAATATTCCATTGTGTACGTGGACCACTTCTTCTTGGTGCATTCCTCGGTTGATGGACATTTTCATTGCTTCCAAGTGCTGGCTATGGTAAATCTTGCTGGCGTACAGGTGTGCTAGCCTGTGACTTTTGGATTCTCATTTTTGCAGGTGCTAGGCCAAGCAGTGGTTGTGATTGAATGACTGGTACCTCAATGTTTCCCTTTTCCAAAGCACCTACACTGTGTTTTCATTAGTGGCTCTTTACATGCCCCCCCTTACAACCGAGGGTATGCATTTCTCCACACTCCCTTCACCATTTGTTTTTTGCAGCATTTTTCCTAATGGCCATTCTGACTGCTGTGAGCTGATAGGTTTTTGTAATATGGGTATGCATGTCATTAAAATTTTTAAAATTCGTCATATTCCTATGCTTTTTTCTTTTCTCTTAAAAGAAAAAACCGTGAGTACAATATAGCTCTTGAAATTGTCTTCTTCGAAGGTTGTCCTCTTCTGAATTTTTTGGTCGATTTTTGACCCCAGAAATTTTCTGGAGGGCAGGTGCCGTTTACAGAACTGCAAGTTGGTGAAAATTTAGTGCCCTTTTGCAGTGGGTTCAAAGCTGCTGTTGTGGGAAACGGCCACAAGGAGGTAGCACTTCTCCATTCCCCAATCTGGGTACTAGGGCAGCAGAGCCTTTCTGGAAGTCATTGTCCTAGTTTGCAAATTAGAATGGAATTTGCCAGGAGAAATCCCCATAAGTTTATGTCTCATTACTTCTTCTTGGTTTTTAAAATTTTTTTAATCTCTGTAAAGTTTAGAATATTGTTTGTCCTAGGTGTACACAATCTGGTTCATTTGTACATTATGTATGTCTATTAATGTACAGATCCTCTTCCCATGTAAAATATTACAGTGTTCCTTGGACCTCCCTTGCTATATGTTCGGTCTCTTTGATACATGTATATAATATGTATGTGTATATGTATAGTAACACTAATCTTCATTTCTCAATTTCCCCCCTCCTTTCCTTTCAGATGAGCATAGTTTGTTTTCTAAGCCTGTGAGTGTCTTTCTCTTTGGAAATATGTTCATCTGTGTCAGTTATTAGATAATGCCATAAGTGACAATATAGGATATAGGTGTTTTGCCTTCCGACCTACTTCATGTTTTGTGATTATCTCCAGGCTCATGTACGGTGCCTCAAAGAGCAGTGCTTCAATGTTTTCCATGGCTAATATTCCATTGTGTGCATGGACCACTTCTTCTTGGTTCATTCCTCTGTTGATGGACATTTTCGTTGCTTCCAAGTGTTGCCTCTGGTAAATATTGCTGGAGTGCAGGATTGCCAGCCTGTGATTTTGGATTTTCATTTTCTCAGGTGATAGACCCAGCAGTGGGTATGATTGATTGACTGGTATGGTAGCTCAACGTTTACCTTTTCAAGGCACCTCAATTGTGTTTTCATTAGTGGCTCTTACCATGTCCCCCTTAGAATCGAGGGTATGCATTTCTCCACAATCACGTCAGCATTTATTGTTTGCAGCATTTTTGTTGATGGCCATTCTGACTGGTGTGAGCTGATAGGTTTTTGTAATTTGGGTTTACATGTCTGTAAAAATTCCTACAATTCATCATTTCTCCACGGCCTTTTCTTTTCTGTTAAAAGAAAAAAGCAAAAAAGGGTTAGTATAATATACCTCTTCCAATTTTCCTTTTGGGAGGTTGCACTCTAGAAATTTTTGGTCGATTTTCGACCTCAGCATTTTTTGGAGGGCCGGTGTCATTTACAGACCTGCAGTTGGTGAATATTTAGTGACCTTTTGCAGTGGGTTTAAAGCTGCTGTTGTGGGAAACGGCCACAAGGATGCAGCATTTCTCCATTCCCAAATCTGGGTACTAGGGCAGCAGAGCCGTTCTGGAAGTCGTTTGCCTAGGTTGTAAATTTGAATGGAATGTGCCAGGAAAACCCCCCATAAGTTTATATCTCATTACTCCTAGTTCGTTGTTTTAATTTTTTCAATTGGGGTAATGGTTAGAATGTTGCTTGTCCAAGGTGTACACACTCTGGTTCATCTACATATTCTATATACCTATTTATGTAGAGATCCTCTTCCCGTGTAAATTATTACAGAGTGTTCCGTCAACCTTCCTTGCTATATGGTCGGTCTTTTTGATATATGTATATCATATGTATTTGTATACATATGGTAAGACTAATCTTCATTTATCCATTTCCCCCACCTTTCCTTTTAGATAAGCATAGTTTTTTTTTAATAAGTCTGTGATTGACTTTCTCTGTGGAAATATGTTCATTTGTGTCAGTTATTAGATAACGCCTATAAGTGATATCATAGGATATAGGACTTTTACTTTCCGACTTACCTCATGTTCTGTGATTATCTCTAAGATCATCTATGGTGCCTCAAAGAGCACTGTTTCATTGTTTTCCATGGCTAGTTTTCATTGTGTACATGGACCACTTCTTCTTTATCCTTTCATCTGTTGATGGACATTTTGGTTGCTTCACTGTCTTGTCTATTGTGAATAAGGCTGCAGTGCAGCTTTTGCAGCCCGGGTCTTCTTCATTCTGGTCTTCTCAGGTGAGAGGCCCATTGGTGCACCTGCTGGATTGAATGATACCTCAATTTTTCCTTTTAAACGCAGCTCCTTTCTGTTCTCATTATTAGCGTTTAACCCTTTTACATCTCACCAGCAGCTAGAGGGTACACAGTTCTCTGAAACCTCTTCAGCATTTATTGTTTGTAGACTTTTTGCCAATGGTCAGTCGACTGGTGCGAGTTGAAAACCTTTTGTAGATTAGATTGCATGAGTCTAATACTTCCTGAGGCTGAGCTTTTATCCGTTTTCCTTTCTTTAAAAAGAGAGTGAGTAAAACTTACCTCTTCATAGTATCTTCTTGAAAATTTTGCCTGTTTTGAATTTTTTTTTATCCATTCCCTACCTCAGCACAATTTTGAGGGCAGGTGTCCTTTACAGCCCTGAGTCCTTGTGAATGGTACGTGACCATTAGCTGTGGGTTAAAAGCTGCTCTTGCGGGAATCGGCCACAAGGCGGCAGCATTTCTCCTTTACCAAATCTGGTTACTAGGGCAACAGAGCCTTACTGGAAGTGGTGTTCTAGGTTGTAAATTAGAATGGAATGTGCGAGGAAAAAGCCCTTTAAGTTTATGTCTCATTACTTCTTGTTGGTATTTTTAACTTAATTTTTATTTTTTATCACAGCAAACTTGATTACAATGTTTTGTTTGTTCTCGGTGTGCAAGATGTGGTTCTTTCACACATATACATATATCTATTCTCTTCGGATCCTTTTCCCATGTAGGTTATGACACAATGTTGAGTAGTGTTCTCTTGGTATTGCGTAGGTGTTTGGTGATTATATATTTCACATGTGTTTGTTTCTCTCTGTTAACCTCAATATGGTAAGGTATCCAATCCTCACACCTTTCTATTTGGTGAACCACAAGTTTTTTTAATGAATCTATGATAGTGTTTCTCTGTGGAAATATGTTTGTTTGTATCATTTTTTAGGTAACCCCTATATGTGATATGATAGGATATGTGTCTTTCTCTTTCTCACTTGCTCCAAATTGCGTGATTATTTCTAGACACATCTATGGTGCTGCAAATGGCATTGTTTCATTTTTTCACTAGCTCATATTCCATCTGTACAGGTAGCAGTTCTTCTTTGTCCACCCATCTGTCGGTGGACCTTTTGGTTACTTCCATATCTTGGCTATTGTAATACTATGCAATGCAGATTTGCGTGCCTGTGTCCTTCCAATTCTGTCTTCTTAGTTTATAGGTCCAGGAATAGGTCTGCTGGATCATATTGTAGCTCAATGTTGACCTTTTAAAGGCACCTCTGTTCTGTTCTCCTTAGTGGCTCTTTCCAGGTTACGTCCCACTTAAAGTGGAGGGTATGTATATCTTCCCAGCACCTTCAGCATTTATTCTTTGTAGTTTCTGCTGATGGTTATTCTGAGTGGTGTGAGCTGATACCTCTTTGTGGTTGAATTTGCATGTGTCTCATAATGCGTAGAAATTGAGCTTTAAGACATGTGCTTTTTATTTTTCCAGCTGTGATTAGAGCTTATTTCTTCAAAGTGTTTTCTTAAAGTATGTGTCACCACTTGAAATATTTTGGCCATTATCTCCCTCAAGACATTTTGAGGGCAGGTTTCATTTACAGCCCTGCAGTACTTGTTCGTATGAAGTGACCATTAGCTCAGGCTTTAAACCTGCTTTTGCAGGTATCGGCCAAAGAGCGGCAGCCTTTCTACGTTCCCCTTGCTGGTACTAGGGAAACAGACCTACCGGCCAGTGGTGTACTTCGGTTATAAATTAGAGTGCAATGTGCCCGGATAAACCCACAAATGTTGATGTCTCCTTGCTTTGGTTTGTTTTTAAATTGAGTTTATATTTATTATTAGAGTAATATTCCATTGTGTACGTGGACCACTTCTTCTTGGTGCATTCCTCGGTTGATGGACATTTTCATTGCTTCCAAGTGCTGGCTATGGTAAATCTTGCTGGCGTACAGGTGTGCCAGCCTGTGACTTTTGGATTCTCATTTTTGCAGGTGCTAGGCCAAGCAGTGGTTGTGATTGATTGACTGGTAGCTCAATGTTTCCCTTTCCAAAGCACCTACACTGTGTTTTCATTAGTGGCTCTTTACATGCCCCCCCTTACAACCGAGGGTACGCATTTCTCCACACTCCCTTCACCATTTGTTTTTTGCAGCATTTTTCCTAATGGCCATTCTGACTGCTGTGAGCTGATAGGTTTTTGTAATATGGGTATGCATGTCATTAAAATTCGTCATATTCCTATGCTTTTTTCTTTTCTCTTAAAAGAAAAAACCGTGAGTACAATATAGCTCTTGAAATTGTCTTCTTCGAAGGTTGCCCTCTTCTGAATTTTTTGGTCGATTTTTGACCCCAGAAATTTTCTGGAGGGCAGGTGCCATTTACAGAACTGCAAGTTGGTGAAAATTTAGTGACCTTTTGCAGTGGGTTCAAAGCTGCTATTGTGGGAAACGGCCACAAGGAGGTAGCATTCTCCATTCCCCAATCTGGGTACTAGGGCAGCAGAGCCTTTCTGGAAGTCATTGTCCTAGGTTGCAAATTAGAATGGAATTTGCCAGGAGAAATCCCCGTAAGTTTATGTCTCATTACTTCTTCTTGGTTAATCTGGGTAAAGTTTAGAATATTGTTTGTCCTAGGTGTACACAATCTGGTTCATTTGTACATTATGTATGTCTATTAATGTACAGATCCTCTTCCCATGTAAAATATTACAGTGTTCCTTGGACCTCCCTTGCTATATGTTCGGTCTCTTTGATACATGTATATAATATGTATGTGTATATGTATAGTAACACTAATCTTCATTTCTCAATTTCCCCCCTGCTTTCCTTTCAGATGAGCATAGTTTGTTTTCTAAGCCTGTGAGTGTCTTTCTCTTTGGAAATATGTTCATCTGTGTCAGTTATTAGATAATGCCATAAGTGACAATATAGGATATAGGTGTTTTGCCTTCCGACCTACTTCATGTTTTGTGATTATCTCCAGGCTCATGTACGGTGCCTCAAAGAGCAGTGCTTCAATGTTTTCCATGGCTAATATTCCATTGTGTGCATGGACCACTTCTTCTTGGTTCATTCCTCTGTTGATGGACATTTTCGTTGCTTCCAAGTGTTGCCTCTGGTAAATATTGCTGGAGTGCAGGATTGCCAGCCTGTGATTTTGGATTTTCATTTTCTCAGGTGATAGACCCAGCAGTGGGTATGATTGATTGACTGGTATGGTAGCTCAACGTTTACCTTTTCAAGGCACCTCAATTGTGTTTTCATTAGTGGCTCTTACCATGTCCCCCTTAGAATCGAGGGTATGCATTTCTCCACAATCACGTCAGCATTTATTGTTTGCAGCATTTTTGTTGATGGCCATTCTGACTGGTGTGAGCTGATAGGTTTTTGTAATTTGGGTTTACATGTCTGTAAAAATTCCTACAATTCATCATTTCTCCACGGCCTTTTCTTTTCTGTGAAAAGAAAAAAGCAAAAAAGGGTTAGTATAATATACCTCTTCCAATTTTCCTTTTGGGAGGTTGCACTCTAGAGATTTTTGGTCGATTTTCGACCTCAGCATTTTTTGGAGGGCCGGTGTCATTTACAGACCTGCAGTTGGTGAATATTTAGTGACCTTTTGCAGTGGGTTTAAAGCTGCTGTTGTGGGAAACGGCCACAAGGATGCAGCATTTCTCCATTCCCAAATCTGGGTACTAGGGCAGCAGAGCCGTTCTGAAAGTCGTTTGCCTAGGTTGTAAATTTGAATGGAATGTGCCAGGAAAACCCCCCATAAGTTTATGTCTCATTACTCCTAGTTCGTTGTTTTAATTTTTTCTATTGGGGTAATGGTTAGAATGTTGCATGTCCAAGGTGTACACACTCTGGTTCATCTACATATTCTATATACCTATTTATGTAGAGATCCTCTTCCCTTGTAAATTATTACAGAGTGTTCCGTAAACCTTCCTTGCTATATGGTCGGTCTTTTTGATATATGTATATCATATGTATTTGTATACATATGGTAAGACTAATCTTCATTTATCCATTTCCCACACCTTTCCTTTCAGATAAGCATAGTTTTTTTTTTTGAGTAAGTCTGTGATTGACTTTCTCTGTGGAAATATGTTCATTTGTGTCAGTTATTAGATAACGCCTATAAGTGATATCATAGGATATAGGACTTTTACTTTCCGACTTACCTCATGTTCTGTGATTATCTCCAAGATCATCTATGGTGCCTCAAAGAGCACTGTTTCATTGTTTTCCATGGCTAGTTTTCATTGTGTACATGGACCACTTCTTCTTTATCCTTTCATCTGTTGATGGACATTTTGGTTGCTTCACTGTCTTGTCTATTGTGAATAAGGCTGCAGTGCAGCTTTTGCAGCCCGGGTCTTCTTCATTCTGGTCTTCTCAGGTGAGAGGCCCATTGGTGCACCTGCTGGATTGAATGATACCTCAATTTTTCCTTTTAAACGCAGCTCCTTTCTTTTCTCATTATTAGCGTTTAACCCTTTTACATCTCACCAGCAGCTAGAGGGTACACAGTTCTCTGAAACCTCTTCAGCATTTATTGTTTGTAGACTTTTTGCCAATGGTCAGTCGACTGGTGCGAGTTGAAAACCTTTTGTAGATTAGATTGCATGAGTCTAATACTTCCTGAGGCTGAGCTTTTATCCGTTTTCCTTTCTTTAAAAAGAGAGTGAGTAAAACTTACCTCTTCATAGTATCTTCTTGAAAATTTTGCCTGTTTTGAATTTTTTTTTATCCATTCCCTACCTCAGCACAATTTTGAGGGAAGGTGTCCTTTACAGCCCTGAGTCCTTGTGAATAGTAAGTGACCATTAGCTTTGGGTTAAAAGCTGCTCTTGCGGGAATCGGCCACAAGGCGGCAGCATTTCTCCTTTACCAAATCTGGTTACTAGGGCAACAGAGCCTTACTGGAAGTGGTGTTCTAGGCTGTAAATTAGAATGGAATGTGCGAGGAAAAAGCCCTTTAAGTTTATGTCTCATTACTTCTTGTTGGTATTTTTAACTTAATTGTTATTTTTTATCACAGCAAACTTGATTACAATGTTTTGTTTGTTCTCGGTGTGCAAGATGTGGTTCTTTCACACATATACATATATCTATTCTTCTTCGGATCCTTTTCCCATGTAGGTTATGACACAATGTTGAGTAGTCTTCTCTTGGTATTGCGTAGGTCTTTGGTGATTATATATTTCACATGTGTTTGTATCTCTCTGTTAACCTCAATATGGTAAGGTATCCAATCCTCACACCTTTCTATTTGGTGAACCATAAGTTTTTTTAATGAATCTATGATAGTGTTTCTCTGTGGAAATATCTTTGTTTGTATCATTTTTTAGGTAACCCCTATATGTGATATGATAGGATATGTGTCTTTCTCTTTCTCACTTGCTCCAAATTGCGTGATTACTTCTAGACTCATCTATGGTGCTGCAAATGGCATTGTTTCATTTTTTCACTAGCTCATATTCCATCTGTACAGGTAGCAGTTCTTCTTTGTCCACCCATCTGTCGGTGGACCTTTTGGTTATTTCCATATCTTGGCTATTGTAATACTATGCAATGCAGATTTGCGTGCCTGTGTCCTTCCAATTCTGTCTTCTTAGTTTATAGGTCCAGGAATAGGTCTGCTGGATCATATGGTTGCTCAATGTTGACCTTTTAAAGGCACCTCTGTTCTGTTCTCCTTAGTGGCTCTTTCCAGGTTACGTCCCACTTAAAGTGGAGGGTATGTATTTCTTTCCCAGCACCTTCAGCATTTATTCTTTGTAGTTTCTGCTGATGGTTATTCTGAGTGGTGTGAGCTGATACCTCTTTGTGGTTGAATTTGCATGTGTCTCATAATGCGTAGAAATTGAGCTTTAAGACATGTGCTTTTTATTTTTCCAGCTGTGATTAGAGCTTATTTCTTCAAAGTGTTTTCTTAAAGTATGTGTCACCACTTGAAATATTTTGGCCATTATCTCCCTCAAGACATTTTGAGGGCAGGTTTCATTTACAGCCCTGCAGTACTTGTTCGTATGAAGTGACCATCAGCTCAGGCTTTAAACCTGCTTTTGCAGGTATCGGCCAAAGAGCGGCAGCCTTTCTACGTTCCCCTTGCTGGTACTAGGGAAACAGACCTACCGGCCAGTGGTGTACTTCGGTTATAAATTAGAGTGCAATGTGCCCGGATAAACCCACAAATGTTGATGTCTCCTTGCTTTTGTTTGTTTTTAAATTGAGTTTATATTTATTATTAGAGTAATATTCCATTGTGTACGTGGACCACTTCTTCTTGGTGCATTCCTCGGTTGATGGACATTTTCATTGCTTCCAAGTGCTGGCTATGGTAAATCTTGCTGGCGTACAGGTGTGCTAGCCTGTGACTTTTGGATTCTCATTTTTGCAGGTGCTAGGCCAAGCAGTGGTTGTGATTGAATGACTGGTACCTCAATGTTTCCCTTTTCCAAAGCACCTACACTGTGTTTTCATTAGTGGCTCTTTACATGCCCCCCCTTACAACCGAGGGTATGCATTTCTCCACACTCCCTTCACCATTTGTTTTTTGCAGCATTTTTCCTAATGGCCATTCTGACTGCTGTGAGCTGATAGGTTTTTGTAATATGGGTATGCATGTCATTAAAATTTTTAAAATTCGTCATATTCCTATGCTTTTTTCTTTTCTCTTAAAAGAAAAAACCGTGAGTACAATATAGCTCTTGAAATTGTCTTCTTCGAAGGTTGTCCTCTTCTGAATTTTTTGGTCGATTTTTGACCCCAGAAATTTTCTGGAGGGCAGGTGCCGTTTACAGAACTGCAAGTTGGTGAAAATTTAGTGCCCTTTTGCAGTGGGTTCAAAGCTGCTGTTGTGGGAAACGGCCACAAGGAGGTAGCACTTCTCCATTCCCCAATCTGGGTACTAGGGCAGCAGAGCCTTTCTGGAAGTCATTGTCCTAGTTTGCAAATTAGAATGGAATTTGCCAGGAGAAATCCCCATAAGTTTATGTCTCATTACTTCTTCTTGGTTTTTAAAATTTTTTTAATCTCTGTAAAGTTTAGAATATTGTTTGTCCTAGGTGTACACAATCTGGTTCATTTGTACATTATGTATGTCTATTAATGTACAGATCCTCTTCCCATGTAAAATATTACAGTGTTCCGTCGACCTCCCTTGCTATATGTTCGGTCTCTTTGATACATGTATATAATATGTATGTGTATATGTATAGTAACACTAATCTTCATTTCTCAATTTCCCCCCTCCTTTCCTTTCAGATGAGCATAGTTTGTTTTCTAAGCCTGTGAGTGTCTTTCTCTTTGGAAATATGTTCATCTGTGTCAGTTATTAGATAATGCCATAAGTGACAATATAGGATATAGGTGTTTTGCCTTCCGACCTACTTCATGTTTTGTGATTATCTCCAGGCTCATGTACGGTGCCTCAAAGAGCAGTGCTTCAATGTTTTCCATGGCTAATATTCCATTGTGTGCATGGACCACTTCTTCTTGGTTCATTCCTCTGTTGATGGACATTTTCGTTGCTTCCAAGTGTTGCCTCTGGTAAATATTGCTGGAGTGCAGGATTGCCAGCCTGTGATTTTGGATTTTCATTTTCTCAGGTGATAGACCCAGCAGTGGGTATGATTGATTGACTGGTATGGTAGCTCAACGTTTACCTTTTCAAGGCACCTCAATTGTGTTTTCATTAGTGGCTCTTACCATGTCCCCCTTAGAATCGAGGGTATGCATTTCTCCACAATCACGTCAGCATTTATTGTTTGCAGCATTTTTGTTGATGGCCATTCTGACTGGTGTGAGCTGATAGGTTTTTGTAATTTGGGTTTACATGTCTGTAAAAATTCCTACAATTCATCATTTCTCCACGGCCTTTTCTTTTCTGTTAAAAGAAAAAAGCAAAAAAGGGTTAGTATAATATACCTCTTCCAATTTTCCTTTTGGGAGGTTGCACTCTAGAAATTTTTGGTCGATTTTCGACCTCAGCATTTTTTGGAGGGCCGGTGTCATTTACAGACCTGCAGTTGGTGAATATTTAGTGACCTTTTGCAGTGGGTTTAAAGCTGCTGTTGTGGGAAACGGCCACAAGGATGCAGCATTTCTCCATTCCCAAATCTGGGTACTAGGGCAGCAGAGCCGTTCTGGAAGTCGTTTGCCTAGGTTGTAAATTTGAATGGAATGTGCCAGGAAAACCCCCCATAAGTTTATGTCTCATTACTCCTAGTTCGTTGTTTTAATTTTTTCAATTGGGGTAATGGTTAGAATGTTGCTTGTCCAAGGTGTACACACTCTGGTTCATCTACATATTCTATATACCTATTTATGTAGAGATCCTCTTCCGTGTAAATTATTACAGAGTGTTC